>NC_134571.1:59364146-59434146 GCF_050947875.1 Dermacentor variabilis | reverse complement strand
TTGAGAGTGCCCTCAGGATGGCAAGAGCCATGAGGGTTTCGCACAAGCCGCTTGCGGCGTCGCGCATCATCTTCCCAAGCGTCTAGCCGGAGAAACTCCACCTGGCCATTCTCTGTGATTCGATGCGAGCTCCCTTTGGCGTTCTGACCCCAAGCTCCATGGCGGTTGGTCAGAATGTTCAGCACCTTCTCAAGTGCCCGTGCAGCCACTAGGGAATCACGACGCCGCGCTGCCGTGATAAGGTGGTCACACATCATCTCTTCCTCCTTGCGGTCCACAGCAGTCTGTGCACACAACGACTGCGAGAAATAGGACACACACTGTGAGACACATCTGACACCAATTAGAACACGGAAATTTCAATTTCCACTTGTAGTATTATATCATGGTCATGGATCATGCAGGGCACTAAATGAACTAAAGTTTAGTTAGAAGTGAAATCTTTAGTGGGAGCCCATCTAATCAGGGGCAAGCTTGCTTAGAGTAAACTTGTACCCTTGTCAAAAGAGTAAGAATGTGTCAGCACCTCATCAGTGCATTGTTCAAGCAATGTAAAAGAGTGGTGGTTGTTTATATGTGCATAAAGTATCACAAAGAAAGAATTTGCATATAAGAACATTATGACATATTACAGTCAAATCTCGATACAACGAATCTCAAGGGACCGCTAAAAATTGTTCGTTATTTTGAAAAATCGTAATGTTGAAAAAAATCTTATTCTCATGGAAAATCATAAATGCAACAAAAGCAGTAGCCAACCTTTGCTGGGAACACATCCGCTTACGCGTAAATGTCTAAAAGCATGGAAAAAAGCACTGAGTATTCGGAAATGAATGCACGTTTATTTGAAGAAATGGTGCAATCCCTCACACCTTTGCAATGTCGATTTGCTTTTTTCCAGGGTGCAGTTGAGAAAGAATATGCACCTTTTCTTGCAAAGAAATTGCCTCCGATTTTTTTCGTGCTGCTTCCAGAGCTTTTCGTGAACGTAGAAATGAACGTCTAGTGTTTAAAGCGAGCAAAACAGCCCTCCCAGAAACGTGCCGAGGTACCCAGTTGACGGAACAAAGACGGCGAGGGCCGACGAAGCGCGATTCCAAGTACAGGCGATGCCGACAGGGCAAACGTGCGTTTAAAAAAGAGCAGAAGCACAGAGAAATGTAGGCAGGCATATTGATGATGATGGTAGTGGCACATACGTAGCATTTGTCGTGGTTTGTGCTGTTGCAAGCAGATTCTTACGTTAAAAATTCTTTATTGTGAAGTGTTATTAAGATACGATGACAATGAAATTAAATGCATTATTTTGAACAATTTGGTATTCCGAAATTCGTCATTTAGGTAGAGAGGCCTTACTCCTCCGAAATTCGTAGTAGTGAAAGATTTTTACATTCAACCAATAAGCACTTGGTGGGGGATTTTTCGAAATGTTCATTAATTTTAAAAATCATTAATGAGAGGTTTGCTCTAATGGGATTTCATTGTATTTAATTATTGACCCCAGTATGGAGCCTATAAAGAAACTCCCATGCCAGGTGTGTTATTTCAGTGTGATGAATACCAACTCAATAGTTTAGGTCATAGTAAGGTCGTCTATTAATTCTCTTTACCAGTTCCTATAATGATCTGTTATGCACAAGTCATGTAATGCATAAAGGCAGAGACATGTTGGCTTCATTTTGCAAGACTTAGCAGCTCTGTACACTCACTCAATAGAACTAAAGAAAGTGATACACCGTGAACTCTCGTTAAGACGAACTCAGTTAAGCCGAATTCTCACATCTAACGAACAACATGGGCACGTTTGTTTGCTTTTTCTACAGACTCAATGCAAACAAATCTGTTTAAGACGAGCTGCCTCAGACATGCTCTTTGGTTAAGACAAATGTTCGGAGTGACTGCCCCCGCTACCGAGCCTGCAGGCTAGGGTGCCTCAGTGCACTGAACCTGGGGGCGTGCACATTGAGGCATCCTACTGAAGGCCTGCGGCGCACATCGCCCGTGGACAGAGGCAAAAACAAGAGGAGGAAACAAAAATAGACAGTGACGTTCCACTTCGCGAACGTGGGCGACGAGCAAATGTATAGGTGCAATGGTGCACACGAAATTATCAGCCCTCAGTGCACCTGTACTGTCCGCATCGCAGATCGTATTCAAGACAGGGCTCGAGTGGCCATGCCATACGCAGCAGCCGCCAGAGTAGGATGGGTCTTTCATTCGCTTACTAACTAAATTGACAATAAGGGTGTCAGCGCGCACAGGCAAACATGAACACATCACACTCGATGACCATGGACGCTCAATTCTCAAAACGCTGGCATGAGGAATTGCAGCAGCAGCAGCAGCGAGTGAAGTGACCTTCGTGCTGTCTATCGCTTCAACACAAACTAAGCGACGTGAATACAGTGCACGCAAAGCTACGAGCCATTGGCCCACCTAGACTGAGCCCCCAAAGCTTTCAAAATAAATCCCAGTCGACTGCAAGGAGCCGAAGTACAACACCCCCTCCCTCCCCTCCCCGGTGTCATGCAAGCGACAGAAGACGACATGCTTTCCCACCTCCATGTCCTCTTTTGCACATGCTGAGTCGCCATCGTCGGCTCACCGTCACACGGTTTCACCCACGCAGATAGCATATGGCGAGCCAGGACAATGATATGACGTGACAAGCTCGGTACATCCGTATCGCAAACAAAACCTGTAGCAACTGCCAAAGCAGTTTAACCCAGCATGTGTCCAGCTACATTCTTTCTCTGCGACACTTTGCCTCGTTTCTCCATCTCCACTTTGCTCAATGCCACCTAGACTTTCCTCTAGGTTGCGTTGCTTCGCCACACGCTCAGCGTTCTCCTTTGTACTTACGCTAGCTCTGAGCCTGCGCCGATGACCTGTGAGGTGGCAGATGCCTGCTTGACGTCCCTAGTGAACTTTTCCCAGCAGCACAAAGGCACAGAAGGATCTTTAAGGTCATTAGGTGAGATGACATCGTTTGTGGCTACTCGCCGATTTGCAGAGAGGTGCTGAACATCCATCACAGATTGGATTAAACCAAGCAAGAGTACCACTTAAGGACAGTTTTCTATTAAGCTCAGCTAAAAAATACTTTCTCTCATGTTTCCCCCATTGTAAGTCTACTTCATGTACCGTTTTGAAGTGAGATATTTGGATGCACCTGGTCACGTTGCCATATATTCTTCTGATAAGGCGAACAAATTTTCATGGTCCGTTCGAGTTTGTCTTAAAGGGAGTCTACTGCAGTTATTAGAACACACCACATGTGTAACACTGTACTATCATGCCCAATTTCACCACATGGTGAATGACAAAATAACTCGACAGCACACAGCAACAGGTACCTCAAATTCAGCGTGCTTGAGAACGTCGTCCGCTCGCATGCGGTTGAGGATGAACTCCGCTTCGTTGGCCACCCTGACAATGTGGTCTTTCATGGCATGGGAAAGCAGCCTGAGCACATTTGAAAGAAAAAAAAAACAGCATAAGTTCAAGCAAACATATATACCACAAATGAGTTTCAATGATAATGGTGCAAGAGATCCAACTATCATCTATTGTGTAATCCTACCGAATGTTAAAAATTGCTTAAAAAGAAAATTTCGATGGACTCCAGGCTGTCTTGAAGTCCTCTGGTAAGTTTTGTAAACAGAAGTAGTGAAAGTTTGTGCAAGGTTGCCATTTCCTATGCACTTCCTAAAGTGTGCTTGGGCACCCACATGCTAATTGCCGCATGGGCGTCAACAGATCAAACAAGTTCAGTGGTCAACAGCATCAACACACACACACACACACACAAACACACACAAAAAAAGAGAACTTTCTCTTTCACTACGGTGCAGTGGAAGAAAAACTTTTGTTTTTCCTTCCTTCACTGCATGCATCATTGTGGCTTTTTCCTGCAGAAAACCCAACTTACAGAGCCATTTGGAACTGCATGGAGTTCAATTTATTGAGTGTGGAGAAGATTTTCGTTCAATGTTAAATGTACATTTTTGCTATGTTGTTTTGCTGAAGCTTCACAATGTTTAGAAATTGTTCTATACTATAATGGAAATGGGTTCGATATAATTGGGTTTGACAATACTATTATGTTTTACGATTATTGATGTCAAAAGCTATTTGGTTGCCGAAATGTGGCAGAATGTGGCAGCTGCAACTGAACAAGATAGAAAAAAATAATAGCTGCAAAGGCAAGCAGCCATGCCACATTTTTCTGCATCTTTTTAGCAGAAAGAGGCCACATGCCAAGCTGAATGTCACCAGTTTCAATTGCTCACATGTGCCAGAGTAGCCACAAAGAGTTGTACTGGCGTTTATTTTCATGGGTATCAGACTTCTCAGAAAACGCAGTTTTGCACGATATTAGAATTATCCAAAAGTAAGTGTTCCCAAAGCAGCTAGTTATTAAAGTGAATAGCTTTCTCTAGCTCTTTCGCCCATTTTCGTGGATGGCGGTTGAAGGTTGGTTGTGGTGGTTGGACTTGCAAAGGACTTCCAAAGCGAAAGCATTTTGCAGGGCATGTTCATCGCTGAAAGCCAACTATGTATTATAGCTTTATGAGATGCACCATTTATACAACCACCTCTGATGCAGTGGTTAGCAGCTCTGTTCACTAAATAATTATTCAATGAAACACGAAGCACTACCTAAACATCCTCACCGCAACAAATACATGCCTTCCAGCACATCATTTCTTTAATAAAGCGAATAACTTTCTTGAAGGGCTCAGCTTTTTGCTTGCATTGACAATCATCGTTGATGGTTTCTGCAGAATTACTTTTTCTCAATACTTGGCATGTCACTTGTCCTGAACTTATGGTAAGAAGAAAAGAGAACCCAAAGATGAATCTCTCCTGCAAGTGCAGAAAGGTGCATGACATCTGTACTGACCTTCCTTCGTTGATGAGCTCGATAAAGGCAAGGCCAGCATGTTTCTGCAGTGAGTTCTGCCACTCCTGGGAGCACAGAAGCATCACTAGCTCCACCACTGAGGTGCTGTTCTTGAACGTGCTAAGCCCTGCCATAGGTTGGTTGTTGGGAAGAGAAAAGACATCAGGGCCTGATTATTTCTGCCACAACATGACACACTTACATATATTATTGCATTATAAGAGACAAGTGAAGCACTAATTAAAGAGTATGAAGTAGCATGCCTCTTTCGTGTTATAATTTGAAAACTCATACTTTGAACTACTATGCGTCTAGTAATAAAACATGGTACAATAAACTTTTGTTAATTCGACCCTAAACAAAGGTCCCGAGCGCGCCCAAGCATTTCTATGTGCCTAAACTTTATTTATTTCGATCCTAAAGATTACCTTTGCCAGATAATTTGAACTTGACCAGTCAGCCCCACATACCTTAGTGGACAGCAAATGCATTGAACATACATCATCTACCGCCGAAAACACTCGTTTCCGGCCTGGCATAGGAAAATTTTCAAGCAATAACCGTAGCTCACAATGCCTGACTACTGTATTTGCCCGATTCTAATTCACAGCTTTCTTTTTTTTTTTTCCATGAAGATTTGGTGGAAAATTGCCTGCATGGTACAATTAGACACGAAATTGTAACCGTCTTTGCAGCATTTGTATGCTTTACTGCATACACAACTTATTCTGGCAAAGCTGACTTAAAAGAAAACTGGCTGCCTTGGTGCAGCACATATTAGACTCTTTTTTCTTGCTAAAAAATAGGGCGTGCGTTAGATTTCTACTTTGTTTAGGAACTTTAATGTTATCTCTACGTTAGGTTTTACCTTGACCACACAGGAAGCAGGCTCGTGTTTGATTCTTGGGCGTGTTAGAAATGGGCAAGTACTGCCAGACGAATCAGTGGCGTGTTCTGATGTTTTTCTGTATCTTGTTTAATTTGACATGCTGAATAATTAGATCAATTTCATTAGTCCCATTAGGATCGAATTAATGGAAGTCAAATGTATTAGCCATAAATTAAACATACAAGCCATAGTGGTGCTAAGATATTACGAAGTGGCAAAAGTTGGAAACAAGATCCTGTTCTAGTTAGCTTTAACATGTTGACTATTAACCCTTTGCAGCCATGAGAATTTGCCCACTTTGCAGTTGTTCTGGTGAGGAAGGAATTCGCATGCTTAGGATGCTATGCATAAAAAGCAGTCCTGTGAACCAACACATAGTGGTTTATTTCAGGAAATATTCTTTGATTCTAGGGCTCTTGTACAGTGTACATCTGTCCAGAACCAATATTTTTCAGTGTCGGGAGGAACCTGACACAGGACTAAAAAAGGGCTAATCTGTCCATGACTGTACACACTTCATTTACCGGCCCACAAACGCTTAGGTGAGGCAGCGAACATTTTTGTAACTGTGCTTCTTAGAGACTTCTCCAACACAAACTCGGCAACAGTTCTCAGCATGCTGAATAGACTCAATGCTCACCTTTGCCTTCGACAAGAAGGTCCTGGCCATGCGAGCCGACGAGCGTGCGTGATAGGAAGGGCGCAAAGTCCACCATGATCTCGCGAAGCAGCGGGCACACGCTGCCGAGCGCGCCCTCCAGTTTCTGCGTCAGGCTCGCCTCACGTGCGCTCGGTGCCAGCCCACTTTCCTCGCCTATTTTGCTGGTAGCCACTGGCGTCATTCCGCTCTCAGGCACCTCCATGTAAAAGATGGCAGAGTTGAAAATGACTACCTAACATGCACTCAGAAGCAGGAGTAAGCATGATAGGCTTCCTTTTGTATCCCATTAACATTTACTGAATTGCTGCCATAGGAGGTGTTTGAATACCTATGGCACAAAGTAAGGAGAGAAAAAGATTTAGGTACAGCTCTGTGTTATGGTATTACTTGCTCATGGCATTTCATAAGCAGTATGCGAAGTATTACATTATAAGTGCTATCCGACTTCATGACTCTATACACAAGTTCTGCATATGCAACAGTTTTGCATGGCCTGTGAGATCCCAGTTGAACACTGCGGCTACAATGCAGCTCGCTGTACATGAGCTGAAATGCACAACGAAAGCAGTGTTTATTCTACTGCCTTCAACTCACAGCCAGTTCTCAAAATACAGAGGGTAACAATATGCAAATGACAGGTGCCAGAAATGATTGATGACAGAATGTCTAGTGTGTTTTGGCACTAACTATGGCCTTCTTTTCCTCATCTGGTGATTGAACACCTGGTCCATTTGGTCATCACTATCGCCTTCTGTTCCCCACCACTGCACTCATCCGATCAATTAATTTCTGCCTCCCACTTCACTCCCCCAACATGTTCCATGCATTTTGCATGCAGCAGCTCATTCATTTCTCTGAGAGGATTGCACTGTTCATAGCTGTGGGTGCACTGTTCGTGAATGGTGCGAGTGCATGGGCCTTGCCACAGACACATCCTTTAGGCTTCAGCAAACATGTGAACAAGTCTGACATCAATCTTTTCAAGCCTGAAACTGTGAACTCATGCTTAAAAACAAATAAAGTGGTGGAACGACAAGCAACATGCTATTCTTAAGGATTTGTATGGTACAGACTCCAGCCCAAGCTCTTTCACTGTAACCTGCTCGAAGGCAAGAAGCACTGCAGAGCCACTCTTGCGATATTATGCCATGCACAAAGTGGCAACAATTTCATTTTGGGGCCATACCTTGTTGAGGCCATTGAGTGCTGGCTCCTGGGGCACGAGGATCGTAGCCTGGTAGTTGTCCAGAGGCTCCCCCGATCCATTTACCGCTTCATGGTGGTAGGTGGTGGCTGCTACAGGGTGGGCAGGGTTGGGCACTGGAGACTGCATGACGAGAAGACAATGGGTATTACAAGGAAAGATCTGGCTTGCACTTTTTATAGCAAAACAATGCTATGAAGCAGCTTGATGCACTCTGCGGATCGTAACAGGTGTGCAGAAAGGAAAAGCAAGCCACACGTTTGACAAAGAAATATGTCGTGTTCTGGAAATCAAACCAGTGACCATCAGCAGACTGATCCAGTCACTACATGAGATGAGTTGACCAGACGGCCAGGGCACAAAATTTTACAGGAATTTGGCACTGGAGTGCAACCTACAGATTATGTGGGCCGGTCAAATGTGCAGTGATGTAAACAGATATGTCCTCAATCTACGTGTCCCTCTAACACCAGCATACTAATAAGGAAATAGATGCACATGGCTACTCTAGGTAATTATGCACCTTGCAATTTTCTGCAAGACTACAAAGAAAAAATATACCTTGCAAATTTCAACAGACAGAAATTAGGAGAGAATGGGTAATTCTTCATTAAATACTGTATGTTCCTGTGTAAAGGCCCCAATTGTATAAGAGCTGCACCTGTAAATAAATAAATAAATAAATAAATAAATAAATATGTCTTTTTGGTGCCTCTACAGTGCATAGTCTGTAAGAAGGGAGCGCGTCATCTAAGCATCTGCATTATTACAAAATTCCTATCCCAGTGCCCCATGGCTTGTTCCATTGCATTTTCTCCTCTGCCACCCTGTACGTTGCTTTTCGTAAGCAGAGTCTACCACTGTGCATCACATTGAGTGCACATGAATTGCACAGAAAGAGTTTCCACACTTTGTATGCACATCTGTGCAGTGAGCTTTCACCACTCCCATGATGCCTGAATTGAACGCAAGTGCTATTGATTGCAACACTCAAGTTTCATGTGAAAGCCCCGGTAGCTTTTTCATCATGTAACTTAGTGAATCTATCAAGCTACGCAGTAATGACCTATATGGAACTGTATACATTCATGACCGTTTCACCCTAATTAACTGAGCAATGAAAGAAAAACGGGCGTTTGCAAGACATCTGGGCACCAGATTGCTTTGATGTAAATGCAGTTTATGACTTGCCATCATCGTGATTATAATCTTGTCCCAGCAGTCAGTAATGGGAGTGGTTGATGTCTAGGTACCTGTCGCCACTGTTCAATGAAGAAAAACTTTTAACATAAGAAAAGTTGTGCATTTTGTGCCCAAACTGGCTTTATGAAACCTTCCCACTCTTCAGCATGTGCGTCATCCACAACAATAAAGTGCAATGCTTACTTACTTCAGTAATTTTTCGGAATTCTTAAGGGGCAAAATGTAGTGAAAACAAAAACAAAGAAAGACGTCTACTCACTGTGGAAATGATGGCAGCAGAGGAGTGAATGTTGGCCAGGATACTGGAGTCCATCTCTTCGACTACAATCACCTCATCCCGCTCCCCGTCTTGGCTGTCTGACCATAGCACGGACGCCTTCTCATTGGCTGCATGATATTGGAATAGAGATCACAGTAGTTTATATGTTTATATTTCATTTCATGTTTACCTATGACATGCTCTGCGTTCAGTAGAAACGTGGGCAAAAGATGCATGTGAAGCCCCACTAGAAAAAAGCAAGAGCCCAACAGCAGCAACCGCCCCTGACTGAATTGAGTGTAAGAAGTAAACCATTAGTACAGCAGTACAGAGTTGGGCAGTCATTTAAGAAAATAAAATCAGGTATTGTGGCATGCATCCAACATGATCATATGAAGATGGTTTTACAATTTTATCTAGTGCAACGTTTCAGAAACTAAAAAGCTGGGGACAGGGGAATGACAGGGCATGTGTTCATGTGTTGTAATTTATTTTTAGTACCACATAAACCTATACACAGGGCACACTTCTAGTGATGCACTACAGATAGCCAACAACGTTTATGGAAGGTCTAAAATGTCTTTGGTATGGTATAATACATCTCACAAATCTTTTTTAGCAAAAAGGTTTGACTGGTGCCTCCTATAAACTGAGTTATCAGCAACCAAATACACCTATTAGCACATCCACATGGCCTTGTCCTACGTTATATGTTTTTACTGAATTCAAAGCTGTACACTGAACCTATGCAACACAATTCCTATAACGCACCACCCATTAGCATGCCAAACTTTTGTAGTGGTGTGACCTCGTGGCGGTCATGTGACCTTGTGACCTTCCAATAAGTGACTGTGACATGCATCTGTATGTCTTCTTTCAGGTTGTGCCCTTGCCCAGAGAAATAAACTGAAGTGACATCATTCACTGTTGTGCTCTGCTTTCTCTCTTACAGGTTTAATTGACGGTTGCAGTCCTGTGACAACAAGCGTCATCATGAATATCCACATATGCATCGCACTAGCTGATTGGTGCGTATTGTTTGCTCGACTGCCCTTGGTGATGTTCACCAGGTGGTTTTGCACATTTTCCCATGACAATCCACTGAGCTAGCGGGTGCATAAACTGTTATGACAATTCAAGGAAGCTTTTCTCAATTCCACGAGGCACAGAAAATGCAGCCCAGTGGAAAGTTTAAGTTGGCCCCATGTACATATGTGCGCAGACTGAATGTAGGCTTATGGCATTGAAGACTACGCTATGACAAATCTTAACAAGTGCCGCACCAACCAAAAGCAGACTACAGAAAAGAAGAGGATATTTGTTATGGGGTTCCAAAAGCAGATGATGAACACCTTCTATAGTCCCTCCTGATGCTGATGTATGTGAAAAATAAAGAAATGAATGCTAAATAGTGGCTGTCTGGTGTGTATCAGCAAATTCAATGTGCAAAAGGGGGTCAGGAGGCAGTCACCTTGCGCCTGGGACTGAGTAAGGCGCACGGCTGTTGTGCCATCGGAGGGCGGCATGGGGACCGGATGAGTGGCATTTGAAGATGATGAAGGGGGAATCACAGTTGCAGCTCGCTGCTGCTGCTGCTGTTGCTGCTGCTGCTGCTGCTGCTGCGTCTGTGGCTGCTGCGAGCAGCAGGAGGAAGTGGACGAGGAAGAGGAGGAGGACGAAGGGGGCTCCAGGATGTCGCGGTACTTGGACACCATCAGCACGGAGATGAAGTAAACCACAGCCAACGCCAGGAACTGCGCCTGTTTGGTCTCATCCTGTGGAACGGGGACAAGGAGTGAAAGTAGTAGTCAGTGTTATGCTCTTCCAAGACACTCTCTTTTTTGGGGGGGAGGGGGGGGGGGAGGGAGCGTGTTACGTGAACCAAAGTTCCACGTTCCTAAGTTGCCTTGCATTGGCAGTCCTTAGGTGCGGAGGTCGAATAGAGCTTTAGAACTGAGGCAAACACAGTAGTGTTGGGTCATGCATGCGATGGGCTGCTGCAGTGAAAACAAAAAAGATGAACGAGAAAAAGATGAACTACTGCTTATAAGAAATGAAAACAATAAGACATATTAAGAAAGGCAAAGCCTAATTTTTAAAAAGGAAAAAGTCCTAAAACTTCATTACTTCTTTATGCCAGCTTTAGGATGTGCAGGTGTATCATTCACCAACCCTTGCAGAACGCATCTATCTAAGCATACCATGTGTGAGATGATGTAAAACGCTGCTTAGCATAGCTTTAACAAACTCGTGGATACTGCAATACAAATACAAATAGGCAGGCAAACAAACACTTAAGCATTTCCTTGCTATGCAGGAGATTTTTCATAACCAGGGGCCACCATTCAGAACCTTCAAACAAGTTTGTGTATGCACTTCTGTCATGCTGAATCATTGATTAAGAGTAATGGGAAACCTTCGGCATGCACACTTTGGTTTTTAATTGTTTAGTATGTAAGCCAAAACCTTACCCCTTTAGGCCTACAAGCTCTCGAATCGACAACCGCTATAAAAAGAGTAGTGATTTATTGTTTGATCTTTTTCATGTGAGTGAGTGAAAGTGATGGCCTACGTCATCATCATTTGTTTCTTACAAATATAATGAGTTAATAAAAAATTGGGTCAGATTCGGTGCTAGGCGAGAGCCGTCAGTTCGATGGCTGCTGCCATGTTAGTTTACGCTAAGCTTCCTGGGTGACCCTGTGCCCTAGGCTATTCCTTGATTTTAAGGTCTTCAGTCAACACAAACACAAAACCCATGATTAGGCTTGGGTTCTGTACACGTGCCCCCTATTTTCATGGGTCTCCCAAGTGCTTAGGTCTCCAAATCTAAACTAGCTATTGTTTGAGAAGCACTACCCCAACAGCGAGAATCTAGTGTGAATGGTACAAACAAAGGTGACGTACGTCTCTGTAGATGACAGCTCGCAAACGGTTCACATCCATGTCCTGCAGCAGCTTCTCTGGGTCTCGTATGGGGCTGCTTTGACCGCCAAGATTTTCCACAATGTTCTGCAGAGCATAGCAGGAGAGACACATTCTAGAGCCACAGCAAAAGAAAAAAAAGAGTCTGCAATGACCCTAAGGTAACAAAGTGATGATGACAATGATGAATATGAACACTGCTGGTGAAGTTGATCTTTTGGATGAATCTAACAGCGATCATGACCTAAGCTTGTGTTCATGGCCTCTGATAGAGGTTCCTTGGACGAATCAAAATGTGGCAAGAGAATACTGGAGAGAAAGATACATCAAACAACTGCTCCCACAAACAAAAAAATGTGCAAATGCCTTATGTCTTCATGCTACAATTTTGCTAATAACGCATTCTGTTCTGCAATACAAGGGGTAATGACGCACTCAGTATAGATAAAAAAGACAAGAATGCAACATTTTCTGTAAATGGCTGCAATTCCCACCAAAAAGTGCCCCTACTCTTACAACTCTTATGCTGGCTTTCACCACAAACAGAAGGGCAACTGAATCTGCCACACATTGTTGACAAAAGTATCACCATCAAACAACCAGCCAGCAAACAGTGTGGACAAACCTTAGCTGATGGCTGCACACCACCAATGAGTGCGTGAATTGGGTTAGGCCGCAGAGGGTCCCTAGTGGTGGGAGTCTGTGGTGTCACAGGTGTCAAGGGACAGCTCCTTTCCCGACATTCCAGGCAGTTGCGAACAGCTGCTGTACAGACTGCAACCAGCACAAACATAGCACAACCTCACCATATGATGTGTAAAAGGTAGCATGCAGGTTGATACACGAGAAACTCTCAGACATGTGCATGTGCAAGTGCACAAAGCCGACGGTAACCTCACCTAGCCTGAGGCACTGCCTGAGGATGCCTCCACTGGACATGTTCTTCTCAGCCTCCAGGTCTGAGAAACTCAGGGACGAGGCAAAGACCAGCACATCAGTCATGTAGACCAGCCGCTGGAGGAATGCTACAGCAACCTCGATAGCCATGCCCTGTGTTGGCTCGATCACGTCCAGCTCATGCTGCATGGGTTAAAGAAAAAGATGCTCAAGGTCCAATAAAGAAGACATGGACATAGTGCAACTCAAGTACGGCTCGGATTCAAACATAACGCTGCATGTAAACGTACTACTACTGAATAGGATAATGAAGTGGAAATGATTTAAGCCTGATAAAAAGCAGTAGCACTAGCGTTGGGAGCTGAAAGTGAAAAGTGTATAAAAAGTATTATACAATACTGTTTATAGAACTATGCACAGAAATATTGCAAGTAGCATTCAACGATCAAGCCCCATAGGAAAGATTTTAGTGAAAAAGCAGTAGTCATAATAAGCACACAATATACGTGTTGTTCATTCACATCTTTCATTCTGATCTGCATTTCGGCAACCCCTTGACAAATCTGGTGATCTTCATTTTTTTTCGGAAATCAGATTGAAATCAAGGGTGCCTAACCAAACTTTATATTTACTATGTTGAAATTGATATCTTGATAAGTCTGTTCTTTAAAGATACCTTCTACTATATTTATTCACAGACATCTCTATACAGTTGTTGAATCACCAATAAAATCTAGCCGAACAGGTTCCATTAATGTGTATCAAAATATTTCCTCTTTTTTTGCAGTTTTGAGAGAAAAATGGAAGCACTAGAAGCTTTCCGTGAGCTCTGAGATCTTGGATAGGCACCACCTTATCTATCTGCAGATAATTTGTTGGATTATATCACATATAAGGTACAACAAGAAAATTTATCCTATCAAGAACATTTTCCACTCTGTTGTAAGGATATCGCGAATGCAGTTAGCTCTAAACTGCAAGTCTGGTGCTGAGAAAATGATTATGTTTTATAGCATTCCACACATTTCATGATGCAATGAGCACATTGTACTTATATAACTGAAATACTTCAATGGTAAGGCATACCAGCAAATACTTCAAGGCATACTACTCTCCTTTTCTATGCACCATGTCAAAACAAAACTTGAAACAAGGCCATCAGTGCCGAAGCAGATCAAACAGGCATGCAAAAGACTCAATAAACAAACAATACAAACTGAGCCACAAATAGCAACAAGTGCAAAAAAAAAAAAAGAGCAAATGGCATGCACAGTCAGAGTATCCACTAAGTAATTGCTTTACGATGGCCATTCCAATTTCAGACAGTGATGAAAGCCACAGCTTACATTCGGGGAAGTTGCAGATGCTAGAAGAGGCAACAGCCCTCCACAGGCAATGATGATGTTGTCAGCCAGCTGAGAGATGAGGTGCACTGTATTAATGACGAAGATGGCATTCTCCCCACTGTTGACAAAGTCTATAACTGTCTTTGTGTTGTGGCTGCAAAAGAAAGAGAAAGACACAGAAAGGCATTTTTTTTTGTCACAACTGCACCTTGAAAAAAAGGGGGGGGGGGAGGGGGGGGCAGGATGAAAACATGAGTAAATAAATTTCTCTGAAATTGACACATAGGTCCTGAAATCCTAAGGCAGAAGTGTTATTACCTTCATGTTCTTGTTTACAAACCAACACAGTACTTTGAACACAATCAGTGATATAATACTAAGGCTATCACTACAAATAGCACCACAAACAACTGTATTACTTATTGAGGTGCACACTGAAGCCAATTCTATCTTGTCAATATGACATGATAGCAAAGGAAATGCAAGGCACCTCAGGAGCTCTGCTCATGAAACTGACAAGTGATTCAGAGTTCAAACTGTTCAGAGTGTATCCCTGCTGGCGTGCCCTTGCTCATTTACCATTTATTAAGTTATAATGGCACTTACTCTTGCCATGTTAACATCCTTGGTTACCTGCACATATAAACATATCTAGTATACAGGCTATCATAACCTGTAAAACAAAGAGAATGACGAAGTGGACTTCACCTAGCAAAGTTCCTTACTGTGGAGAAGCCAGCTTTGATGAGCACTATTTATATTTGCACACAGGGACAGGTCCTCGCACAGATAAACATGCTTTCAACTGTAAAGATTTTATCCGATATAATCAACCACAGTGAAAGATGTCACTGTATTGCATAATGGTTATTTCCAATTGCATTTTAACTAAAAGGCCTATTTGACATCTACCTATCTGCTACATCGACTCTGAAACTATGGTGTCTTATTATCGAGCACAAGGTCCACTGATTTCTTGCCATGATAACCAAACACTGGGGGGAAAAACACTTGAACATATGCTAAATACCTTGCATGGCCTCAAATGATGAAGTGTACTTCACCACCTCATGCCTCACAGCTGACACTGTTTTTTGTGACGTTAAAATCAATCAATGAGCTACTGACCTGCGCCACACTTGGATGTCTGTCTCGAGGGAGAAAAGGAGGTCAGACAAGAGACGCTGATGGATGGGTGACCAACGAAACTCTGGAATGCGAAACGGCGGACGTGAAGGCCCGGCATTGAACAGCTGCCTCCCACTGGCAGTCGAGCCAGCAGGGGCGATTTCTACAGACTTGGGTCTTGAAGGTGGCACCTTCTCGGCAGCAGCAGCAGTAGCAGAGGACGCGTGTGAAGCACTACGAGCACGACGAATAAGTCCAGCGTTGTTCGCGCAAACATCGTCGTCGTCATCTTCACCCGAGCCTTCTGTAGGAGGCGCATCACTCAGCCCCATCTCAGCCATGTGCTTGCGCTGCCGCTCAACTTGGGCCTCAATGGTGCTGATGCCACTTGCCTCAGCTGCTGCTGTTGTGTCATCTTCTTCCCCATCCAGCAGGTTTGTTTGTGCCAAAGTCCGCTTAGCTTCCATGCGTTCATCACCTATGTCATCCCCACCATCGTTGGCTGCTGTGCCTGAGACAGTGCAGCAGTTTCCATTGCTGTCAATTTCATCTTTGATATTGCTCACCGTGCTGGCATCATCGGTAACTCCAACACTGGGGTGCATGGGTGACTCTTGAGGCGACGACAACACTTCAGAATCCATGGCTGGTGGCGGCAATGGCACTTCCTCAGTGGGGTTCACAATTGCAGGAAGGTGGCTAACCAACTGTTCAGAGGCCACTATAAGTTTTTGTTGCGTTGGGGGAACAGGACTGTTCCCAGCCGATTCCTCGAGACTGCTGGCATCTGCACCACCACCACTACTCTCAACAGACTTCACAGGAGAGCCAGATGTAGAATGTTCTGACCGGCTGTCACCCTTAACTTCCCATTGCTCAGTTTCGGCACTCAGTGTCCCATCAGTGGTGTTTGATGGCTCTGCCACAGCTTGTGCTGTTGCTGTCTCCATCTTGTCTGCATTTGTTTCTGACAACACTTCATTGGCTTCTCCTTTCGCAATATCTCTCTCTGTGCTGTCCATGCCATCATCAGGGAGCGCAGAAGTGCCTTCTGAGGTTTCACTTCCATCACCACCCTGGGCATCTTCAAAGACATCACACTCAGCTGATACTTCACCTCCTCCTGCTTCATCTCTATCTGCAGATGTCTCAATCGTGAAAACAGGGTGCTCTTCCTTGCTAGGTTCTAAGACAGCATTCGGTTCTGCACATTCTTCCTTCGCTCTTTCTTCAGTTTTACAATCTGCACATGCGGTAACTTCAGCACTGTTAACCTGATCTCCCAAGGCAACCGAAGACTCCCTATCTGTCAAGCATGGATCCTCGGTGAATGTGTCTGGTAGGTTTTTTTCAACGTGCTCAGGTGAATTCTCCTGAACATCCTTGCCAGAAGACATGTCGCTGGGGTGGGGAACAACATCGGGGGAAGTTACAGGCTCTCGTGTAGCATTATCTTGGGTGGGTGATGCATCTTCCTCTGCAGGGGTGCGCTTCTCTTCAAGGCTAGACTTGCCAGAGATAGTCTCTTGGACCGGAATCACATCGGGACAGACAACGGTCTGATTTGGCTGCATAACATCCACTGGGCTTTCAGAGATTTCAACAACTGGAACAACCTGCAATACAAATGTTAACAAAATCAGATGCAAGGCAACAGAAAGAATTCACAATGAGTGGCTCGTTACACTCAGTTGTGCTTCCCATCATCATCATCGTACCCATTCTGTAGCTCTAAAAGTTAGACAACCAGTTAGCTGCCCTACGCAGTTAGCTGTCCTACGCAGTTAGCTGCCCTACGCATTACGTGTCCTGCCAATGGCATTGACATACAGTACATTTATAGAGATGCTCAGTGCTGAAGCTTGATACTGAATATGATGCAAGATAACTTCTGAGGCTGGGAATTAAAAAAAAGCGACTCTCGTTATATTTGTGCAAGTACAGCAAATAAACATATAAGTGGCCTTGCTCACATCATCTGACGGCACAGGGTCTGGCAGCTGACTTGGTGTGGACGGTACGATGGACGGGAAAGTCACAGTCCCCCTGGTGGCTTCTTCCTCCTCTTCCCCCAGCCCTTCCCTGACCTGCACAATGTCTGGTCTGGTGGCTACAGTTTGGTCTTCAGATACCCTGCGAGCAACAGGGAGATCTGACTCTGGTGGTGGACACCGGTCAAGGCCCGAAATGGTGCTAATTGGTCGCTTGCGACGCACAGCAGGGTCAGTGATGTGGTCCACACGTCGCTGGTCAAAGTGCTCATACATCTGAGCAAAATGCAGCTTGTACTCTTCCAGAGACACCTGCAGGATAAAACAGTTTCAGGTCCTGAATGAACCATTTCTGAATGGACTTGTCTTTATCATAGCTAAGAATATTAAAAAAATTAAATTGTGGTGTTTCAGATGCTAAAATCATGCTCTGATTATGAGGAACGCCGTAGCGGGGGACTACGGAAATTTGGACCACCTGGGGTTCTTTAACGTACACCTAAATCTAAGCACATGGGTGTTTTCACATTCTGCCACCATCGAAATGTGGCCGCGGGGGCCAGGATTCGACCTTGCAAGCTCGTGCTTAGCAGCCCAACACTATAGCTACTAGGCACTAAGAGTATCAACTAAGTATGTCTTCAACCAACCAATAAGGTGGATTTGTTTCAATGAGGACTGCCTGCAACAATGAGAGTCAACAGCTTCTCACCATGCCCTGTGGAACTTTAGCCCTAAACCTACACAGACTCTCACATTGGATATTGAAGAGTCACTTTTTAGAAATGCTCACCTCTGAGAAATATACTGCTTAGTACAGTGACTATCCAAAATAAAGACAAGGTTTTTTAATGGAACTATCTGGGTTGCTCTCTTTGCAGTCTAACCTGTTTTTCCTACTCAACTGGTGGCTGCAGACAAGAACGCGAACAAATTAGAGGTGGGCAATTCATCAATTAACATTCCACTTAATCAATGCTTTAACCACAATTATTATAATAAAAAATTATCAGTTAAGGTCATATGAGTAAAAATCAGGCAAGAGTCGGCCCCGGCGTCGCTGCTTCTCTTTCAACAGCACGGAAGGAGCGGCAGATTGAGCTACAATCTTCCAACTAAGACGATGCCCATGTGCGCTGCACTCTCAGTGGGCACAGAAACCAATGCAGCCTCTGCTGTTGCTGCTAATACAGGCTTTGAATAAAAAACAGCGGAAATGCCAACAAGGCTCGCACATTCTGTGATGAGAGTGTTAGCGAAACTAACAAGTTCTTCGGGCTCCTTTTTGACGGACAATGTTAACCAGCATTTGTTCATTCTTTCTCGTGTTTCATTTTTATATGCACTGCCCAAGAATGGATAGGTTCCAACTCGCCCACTTTTCAATCCTTCCCAGATTAACAAGCTTCTCCGACTTCGCACTTGGGGTTATGGCTGTGTCTGAGTATGTTGCTTGATATTCCCATTAGCTGAGTCTGTCACTGACATGATAATAAAGGCCACTGTTGTCAATTTGTAGCAAATTTTTCTCTAAAGTTTATGCACATAAAGCACCAGTTTTGATTATGTTAGCTCACATATATATGTAATTATTCAAATATGATTAATCAATTACTTAATCAACTGATTGGTTCTAATTATTTATTATATTTTATTCAATGTCTATCATCACAACAAATACAGGCAAGCTCCTAGTAAGAAGCTGTATGTTGTGCCTTGTGCTTACATGTTTGTGTGCAGCCAAGGACGACAGCACAGAGTGAATGTCAACTTGCTAGCAAGCATGCATGGTTTGAGAAGTAAGGCCAAGGAGAAAAAATCGAAAATGTTCGGCACCAGTTAAAGTCTATGGAAAGTTAAATGCTTTTAAGAGTGTAGAAAAACTATCACATAAAGGCAACACTATGCAGAAGAATATAGTATCCAAAAAGAACCGTATGCAACTGACCTTGGAATGAACGATAGCCAGCGTGTCGACCCAAACTCTCCATCCTCCATACTCATACTTGATGGCGTGATGGAGAAGCATGCGGAATAGGGAGTAGACCATGTCCGAGATCTTCTGCTCCTCCCCGTTGCGTGGATGAATGTACGCCATGGCCACCAGCCACTCTTGCCACACGGACATTTGAAGCACTGTCCTGAAAGTTCACGCAAAACAATCACACACCATTACGCCATCTAGCGAGTTAGTGACTTCATTCTAATGTAACTGTAGCGCTTCGCAGGAATTTCAGGAGCAGCACAATGCTTTCAAGGCACAAATGAGCACTCTTCCAGCAGGCATCAGGAAAAAGCAATACCACAAGCAAGTAATTTTACTTTGACAATAATATAGATAAACACCACATGGGATGTGCACATGACCTAGCTTCAGAGCCTTTCTTGGCTATGATACACGGAGATCAAGCCTATATTCCTCCATGTGTTTTTTTTTTATTTTCACGATACTGCGGACATATGTCTAAGCAGGAGAGAGTTCCGACATAAGTACGTACAACCAAAAGTGAAGATAGAAAAATTCACAAGGGTCATAACAGAAGTAATGATACAGTCAACAAAATATGTCACGTGGTCAGTTGCAAACAATGGGAATTTCCAGGTAAGGCGTTCCAATAACTACTTGTTCTCAGGAGAAATGAATATTTAAATTTATATTTACTATTGGCACTTAATCAGTGGTTGCACGTTTCAGCTTGAAACACATTACTCAGAGGTACAGTATGCTTATCATTGTAGTTTTTGAACATAAAAAGATGTTATGGAGTGTAAAATTATTTTGTTCATGTGGATATTTCCTTGGTGCATATGGAGAACTGCATAGTGATTCCATGTGCCCTTTCTTTATGTGATTTCTTTCTTTAACACCTTGAGAACCCTGGTCTCTCACAGGTTTTCAGATCTTCTAAATGTGTTGAAAGCTGAATGCATGGACAATGATAGCATATTGCAAAAGGAGCAAGATGCAGGATGTGTTCTACTCTTGTTGGTCCTTAAGTTTAGCATTATTGCACTAAGCACCAATTGTGTCACGCTGTCGCTGGAAACTTTATTAGCATCCCTTCAGTGACATAGAATGCTACAGAAAGCCATGGCACGAGGACCAGCTTAACATTCAAGTAAAAAATAAGCAGGTGAATTATTGTCCGGCCACCACATACAGTAACTTCGTCTTACCTTCTGTTTTCCCTGTTGTTGTTACACAGCAGAGTCATATCAGACAGGAAGAGTTTCTTCACCTCAATCAACTCCTCGCATGGCTTTGACTGACGGATTAGTGTAGCCACAACCTTCAAGATCACTGCATTGGAAAATGAAGCAAGGTTCTCAGAAGGGCAGAAAAGCAAAGTAAAGCAGTTAGCTTAACAAGTATGTTTAGCTGCACAATAGAAAAGCTGGCTTTCTTTGCTTCATAACTAGACAAGTCAATTTACTCACACATGCCAAAATAATTACCCCAATGTCACTACACAAATCACCTCGCAATTATCACATCCTGTAGCACTTATTAGGTAACTGACATATGATGGTTGCCACAGTTTTTACTGGCATGCACTGCTGCTGGCTTGGCACTATAATTTACTCATCGGTTGCTTGCCACATTTTCTTCTTTACAGAAAAGGTGCTCCATGATGAAGTATTTCTAGCTGTCTGTTAAGGCTTAAAAGATTAAAATTAAATGATTTTGAAAGAGTGTCATATGAAAAAGTCCATGCCAGGGTGTCATATGAAAAAGTGGCAAACCTGACAGTCATTCTTAATGTAGGAAGCACTGTCCAGAAACAAGTGAGCAGCCAACTAACTTGGGTTTTCCAGCCGGTAGTGAGACTCTGGCTCTGAGTGCTTGGTGTACAAGATCTGGTTGGATATGTGCTCCGTCAGCATCTGCACAACAAAGATCAACATAATGCCAAAACGACACAACATTACACATACAAGAAAATTACAGCATCAAATGTGCACATTCGTATTCGTAGGTCCATGTAGTCCCAATGTATGCAAATGCTGCAACTGAAGGTGTCATTCTTGCACTGAATCGCAGAAACCTACACAAGTTCTTTTTTATATGTTCTAAAAGAGAAACTAAATATCAATGAAAGCTTAAAATTCTGGCTGGGTATTGACGCTGATTTTCCACAAGCACTTCGTCTCAATGACTTCTAGAGAAGATTGTTTTGTGAAACCAAAGTACCAGTCACAATGCAGCTTGTACAAGCGCCAACATCAAGTAAACTGGTTCAACCAGAAAGGCGAAATACCATCAAGTATGCATGCACACCTAAATGCTTAGCACTTGCCTCGTAAAGGGCGTTGTAAGTGGCCATAGTCAGATGGTCAGAGTGCAACAGTAGCCGTTCTGCCAGCAGCATGTACAGGTTGTGCGGAGTCATCACATCGTGCTTCCGCCTGAAAAGCCAGGGGCACATTTCAACACCAGCAATTTCATTTCAGTTTTCTGGGCAGGGTGGTGAACAGTACCTGGTTATTTACGTACACTGTGTCTTAAGTTTATGTAAGTGAAGTATATACTCGAAAAGCCTCAGAAAAACACAAGGGCCCCTTGACCTGGGACGGGTTGCATCGGGCCAATGTGCCTTCATAAGATGCAATGCAGGTACCGTCTTTGCATTGCCGGTGAGTTGGCCTACTATAACCTAACCTAAAGTACAGCAGGTCGGTGGAACTCAGGAAAGATTGCCTAAAGTCAGGCATATTTTTTTTTTACCTGAGCTGGTCAGGTGGTGGCTGGCTGAGGTACCACAAGGCCAGGTATTCCCCAAGACTTCAGAACCCATACGACCAAGTGATAAAACTCTACACAAAATCGATATTGCTATCTTACTTGTGCGTGCTTCTGCTGAGGAAGTAGCCGAGCAGCTTCAGAGCCTGGAGTCGTATACTCTCATTTGTTGAGCCCAAAAGTTTGAAGATTGCCCTAAAAATAAATCGATGACACCACTGTGATGCTGCCCCCAACAAACACACACAAGAGAAGTTAGCCTCAACAAAATTGAAAAGGTGCTTATTTCTTTCTTCTCCAGAACAGTTGGGATGAAAATGGTAAGAGAGCAAAAGTGTACTGCATATAGCACCACATTTTACATTATTTGCCTACTCACAAACAATAAACATTTTTGGTAACAATAGGTATAATTGATATAGCAGACTTACTAAAATGCTTTGTTGAACGTACATAAAATCTAGGCACACCTTCTACAGGGGAGCCAAGTGAGTGTAGTCATTAAACAGGCGGTATAATTTGCTAATATGCCGAGCAAGTGCATTCATTAAATGGTTGTTCTTTTTTTTAAATAAGGACTACTACAAAATTCAAGCTTGCAGTGAAGGCTTAGGCTACAAATGACTTGATGCTTTCAGCGACAATACAGCCAATATTCAACACGTTTTCAGCATGGTGTTGCCCAGTGTGATGGTGTCCATATTGTGCAGTACAAAGACCACACTTAAATAAATGATGTAACTTGCTCCATGTTGTTACTCATTAAAGTAGCGACACTACATACCACATTTTGGCCATGATAACAGTGCAGCTATCACGCTGTGTGCAGGATGCAAATAAGTGGACTCTGCTGTTACTCCCATAGCCTGAAAAACCATAGAAACGCCTCTTCCCACACCACTACGGCAGCAATCATCATTGCATTGTCACATGGAATAATAGACATCAAGTGGCAGCTTTAAAATAAAGAAGCATTTCATGCCTTCTCTATTTCTTTTATGTGCAGTTAGGGAAGAGGCTAAGTGCTCTTTTAGAATGTTGTTCCAATAATAAGCATGCAGTGTATTTAAAACCTTGCCTTTTAAGGAATAAATGCACTACTCTTGAGCGACATTTACTCATTTGGACAGCAAATAACACCAATTCTTGTAGCGCAATTGCAGCCCCTATTCCCAATGCACAGCCTGTGCTACGCTGTGCTTTGTGTGGGTGTTCGTAAAGACTCTTTCAGGAGGCCTATTGTTTAATTCTCCTATGCATCTCAGGTGAATATCATTATAGACCACATGCTGCAACAGGGTTACTCAATGATGCTAGTCTGAAAAGAGCGAGTCCTCTTACCTCACACCATTCTTACAGTCAAATGCTGGAACCATAGATGCCGGATGCTCAGCCATCAGGTTCATAAGCATTTGGAGTACGTCATGAAGGTTTTCATCCTGCAAGCATAATTTTTTTTCCTTTCTGAGCTCACAATGACCAACATGCTGATGTGTAAACATTCGAGTGTAACACATTTCTTTTTTATGCAGTGAAAGACCTCCCTCTCTCGGTTTTCGCTGCATGGTTTGTTTTAGAACTAGTATGTTTGCTCCGGCGTGTCTGTATATTACCACTCGTGAATTGGCGCGCACGTGGGTGGGCGTCGGTTAGTTTGAGTTTTGTTCTGCAGGCGATTTCGGCTTCTTGCACTTGCAAAACTGCTAGCTATCTCGTTACTAATCGCTCAAAGGGTGACCGCCTGTTACTTGCTCGTTTATTGCTCACAGGGGTGCACATACGAAGGATGCCGCCGTCCATGTGCTGCCTTTCTTTTTTTTGAGACTCTTGAAAACTAATCGCCTCTGGTTGGTGATAAGATGAAGATTAGCGCAAGTTTGTCACACATTTAGCTTTTTTGACAGGCACACAACCACACAGTTTTCTTGAGTACGCTCACCTACGCAGTTCAATTATGCTATGGACGTAAATATTAGTGTAAGAGCATGGACATTTGAGACTTGCGAAATATTCTCATGTGCGCATTTTCTAAGCCTTGAACTCCTTGAACTATGCATATAACAATGCATCAAATTTTTAATTCTTATAAGTTTATTTTCTTTTTTATTGTTGTTATTTATGAATAAACAGTACACACAAACACACACACACGCACACACACACACACACACACACACACACACACACACACACACACACACACACACACATATATATATATATATATATATATATATATATATATATATATATAAACAGTACATATATACCAACACAAAATATGTTTTTCTCACTTCACAGTCACCCTGGAAAAATTACGGTAAATTTTGTTCGAAATTGGGTCCCTCTGAAGAATTTAAATCTGCAATAAAAAATATCGACCCCGGGCGGTCACATACGGCGAAAGAAATCTACTCTGAATGGGTTAATTGTTGCTCTAATTGTGAAATGCCACTTAGGTGGTTGCAGAGAATCATGAGAGACACAAAAATGAAGTGTTTACAGCAAGGTAGACATAGTGCATTCACTTTTTCCACCAAATACCAAAAGCCCGCGAAAGATGAAAAATACTACACATAGCAGCGCCATCAAATAGTCTCAGTGGGAAAGCAAGCTGCCCATCACAGGCTTGCTGTCCAGGGCAGCGCATTTCTTTTTATCTTGATATGCAATAATGGCTGCCAGCTGTTCACGTGCCGTGGAAAGAACATGCCTGTCGTTATCGCCGCCGTTTGGCCCAGTAACATATGAACAGCTTGCTTTCTCACTGAGACTGCTTGACGGCAGTGTTATCCCGTGTAAATGGATGCGCAGTCATATGGTGCTTTTTATATTTCGTAGGTGTTCTCTATTTGCCATAAAAGGTAAACACGCGAAGCGTAACTTCGAACAGCAACAAATTTGATTTAAACCAATTCAGTGTTTGCCTAATAAGAGCAAAGAGCATTTCTGCATTTCAATTGTGTATGAGTGCGGTTCAGCTTCAAGTTATAGCATTTTCATAAACCGTGTGTCCCAGCTAATTTAGCCTAATTGTTCAATGAAAAAAAGCATTAAAAGAACACAGTGAAAAATACAATTATAAACCCTATGGTGTTCAATTGTCGTTGCTCTTGCGCTGTGTTTCTCTTGATTGTTTTTTTCGTTGGACAGCTTGGCTAATTAATGTTAGCTGGAACACTCTATATAACCTGCTAGTGTGTCACGTAAACAATACTTTCACAACAGATACAAGCCTCATCAATGCCTTTGCCACAGCACATACGAGTTATTGTAAAGCACAAACAAAATGGTTGGGATCTCTATCACAGTACTTTATGCACCGTGACATCATTTTCAAGATTTTAGGTATGCAATATTTTCACAAGAGAAACAAATCATCAACACGCTTGGCGTACCACACACGAGTTATTATAAAGCCTGAATGGAATGCTGGGTGTCGGGGTACCTCGTGCACAGTGGTAAGGTAGTTAAGGATGCTCTGTAGTTCATCCTCTTTGACGCCATTGCCTTTGAGGATTAGCTGTTTGAGGAAGATCAGCATGTAGGCTCGGATTGCCAGGATGTCATTCTGGTTTGGACGGGGACCATCTGGGGAAGGGGAAAAGATCAGGCAATATTAGAATATCATGCGTGACAGAAGTAAGTGTTCCAGTCAGGATAGGTTTAGTTTGAAGGCATGTTAATTCAGAACTATATACAAATAAACTATGTATAAAACAAAATAAAGAGGTACTTATACCAAGTGCTTTAACAAAGACTAAGCAATTCTTAAAATCAGTGAAGCAGAAATGAACAGTTTATGTTTTCATGAACACATTGTTCGTACCAGAAGACATAAGAAATTATGTGACTATCATTGATGACCTTTATATTTTTATTAAAAAATGTATGCCAATATTTTACATGTACACTTCAAGAATCATGTCATAGTTGAAGAATTGAAGCCGGAGCATATTCAGTTAGTAATTAGTAAATAAGTTGAGACTAGAGCTAGTGGTTGCAGTTTCCATTCAGCCAGCTATCTTCAGACTTTCATTTGCTATTTGTTCAACGATCACCAGGTCCTGTGCTAATTATTTTTTAGCAATTGGATTCACATTATGTGGTCGTGCCTAGCGGAAAATCACATGATTCACAAAGTAAGTAATACTGAGCAGTGGGAGGCCGTGTTGCTCAGCTCCAGCCCTGACCTGCAGGTCAAGGTCATCAAGAGAGCTGAAGAAGCCGCCCAGACCCAGGGGCACGTGGCTGCCTAACCACAAGTTCACCCGTCAATACCTTGTTTTCCAATAAACTCTTTACTCACTAACAATTGGATAATTTTATTAATATAAAAGAAGGTATGCTCCTCAGTTGGAACCCTAACTATCCAATTTAATGAGGTGACTACCTCTATAAAGTGCAGGTGAAAAGGGGCATCAACATAATCATGCATGCAATCCTGATAACTTGTGCCATGCCATGATGCGATGCCATTTGGCATCAAAAATGGAAGCTTCTGCAAGCCTCGCGTGCTTTCATCTTAATGTTAAATGGATATGTATAATTCCAGGGTATCTCAGAATTCAATGTACCAATGTTCAACTGCATGCACATAAATAGATGCAACAGTGACACAGGATTAGGGATGAAGCAAAGAAAAAGCCCAGGTTGCTGACCGAGGCCTTTGGGGGTGATGCCACTCTTGTTGCGGGGGTTCACGACCCAGTAGTAATACTTGAGCGTGTGCATGGTCTGCAGGACGGTGCTCACACGGCGAACATTGTTGTAGATCTGCGTGTCCCCCAGGAACTCGGTGGCCAGGTATGCGTACAGCTTGGTTTGCACCTGGAAGAGAGATGATATGAAGGCACAGTGCACCTACACTGATGCTGGTATGTGACACCTCCATTTCTTCACCCTCCTTCCTGCCCTCCCATCACCATTAGTGTGATGGTAATGGTGCTTTTGGGCAGTACAGGAACTTAGTCTGAATTACTCTGGCTGAAGCAAAACAACTGAACTGCACTGAGAAATATGTTCATGGGGATTTAAAACATCCAAACTTAGTTTTACACCTTTTCCTACCGCTAGGAGAGATTTGTGGGCTTACTGTGAAAAACTTAAATGGGTGCCTAACGCAAAAGAAATTATTTGCATTCACACATTTTCGAAACTCAGAATTCTTAGCCTAACTGTCTCGCATCTTATGGTAGCACATAAAACAGCGACTACTGCAAAGATGACAGCTGCAGTTTTTGCACCTCAATCAACGAATCTACGCGAGTTTCTTGGAGTGTTCCCGCTTTTTGGAAACTCTGCGTGCACAGCATTTCTTTCCCAAGTCACAGATGGCGGCACGTTGAAATATTCTTGTCGGTGACAACACATGACATCATATCATGGATGCTCTTGCATAAGCATCCCATTCGGATTTAGGAGCTCTGATTCGGCATATGGCGAAATTGAAACGACGATCTACATTCTATTTCCTACACAGCAGGCCATGCTACAACGGCTATAGAAACTTCTCTAACTGCTCACATCCATGTCCCACAAAGGCAGTTATGTAGGTATGCACCATATAATTCAATGTAAAGTGAAGACTCATGCTTTTATGCAACACAAAATATGTCATACTTATTACATGAAAGGTGCTGGAGATCGGAACCTAGCTGTACCCCCAAACGAGTGGAGCAACATGTTTCTGTGACCAGGAGCCACAGCGCATCACCTGCGCTCGCGACCAAGGTATAATACTTTGCCTATACTGGAAGCACAAATGCGCACAAGTCATGCGTGATTCGGCATAAACTTATCTCTACAATATGTGGTCATAATAAATGAAGTAGGTCTTCTCTGGAAGACACTGCAGATAAAAGCAACTGCCCTGCAAAAGGTGCACAGTGACACCACTATGACCGCACTACTTGGCTTAATATAACCTCACAGGACCCAAGAAGCATTGCATATAAGGAGGGAGTCATAAACAGGGCGCTGCACCTTCCGACAAATTCAATGGTATCCACAGGGCACTTACCCATAGAAATTTTGAGCAATTCATCCTACAGAAACTCGGAATTCTAGGTGCATTATTTCCACTGATTTGGCCCATCAAGTGTATTTTTATTTTTCGCCTAGAATAACTTGACAACCTTTGTTAATGTGATGTAGGTCTCTTCATGTGAACATATTGGGCTGCGTTGCTGGCAGGACATGATCCTAGAGACATTCAGTGAATATACAAAGACTGCACAATACTATTGTTCTCACCGCATATATTTTGCTTCTTCTTGGTGAGCATTTAAGCACAGCTCTTGTTCAAAGTTTGTAAACAATGGGGCTGTATAAAGTAAGAAATCTTTGAATTAAACGAGAACAATCAATTGTATTTGTCCTAAGTGAACTGGAAAAAAAGAGAAGAAAAGAGAGAGAAACCTTACCGTACCTTAGCACCCTTACTAATCTGCACAAAGTTCTCTCTCACTCTGCACTATCTGCTGATGCAGACATATATGAGAGTATGTGCTAGCATGTTTAAAGGCGCAGTAGTTCCCTATCAAGAGACGTAGAAAAGCTGCGCTGGTATACAGCCTGTGAGGCAAAGAACAAAAGGACGCTTACAGCTGTTGGTGTGTAGATCCACAGAGCTGGGTTGAAGAGAATGTGGTCCAGGAGGTGCTTGAGCAGCAGCTCCCCATTGCTGCTGTACACTGTCAGCAAGTGCTTGGTCAGCGAGAGGAAGGAGTGCAGAACCTCGTCCGTTATGTGGTCCCGAGATGCCTGAAAATGTAGCACACCTATCTGTCACTGCCTGCCAAAGTAGTATCAATGCTTGGAATAGCCAGTATAGCATATGCTGGACAGGACAGAAGTCCCGGGACAAGACACAAACACAAGGAGCAGGCACACGCTGGTTTGTCGCTGAATGTTGCAGCTCCAAGAATATATGTATATACAGAAGCACTGTGCCTGTCGCATCATGTAACAGAGAACAAAATCTTAAAAATGTTACAAACAATGCATGTGTTTAACCATCTGGGACTACATCTTAGGATGGAGAAAAATGCTGTAGTATAAGCGCAGACTCAACATACCCTCTGTAGCTGGTAGCTCATGACTAGGAAGCCCTTGTTCTGGATCATGTGCTGCTGCACCGTGTTGCTGCTTTCGCACATCTCGCAGATGAAGCCAATCAGTGTTGCACTGAAAAAAACGTCCCAAAGTTCTTCAGATACCACAGGGCCATCCAGGTTGCAGTTTACAGATTCATTGAACACATTTTTTTCTCGAAGCTCTGATTTCTGGGCAGCATGGCCCACTGTCGGATCATTTGCCACATGACTCGGCTGTGCTGCAGTCCATTAGTGGTGCACCTGCAGACCACGGCAATTCAGTACGCCTGAAGGTTCATCATGCCAACAGCGGGCAATTCAGTACTTCTGTTTATTTCACTTCCATTGATTTTCATGAATGATAGCAACTTACAAACTACAACAGATACCTAGATACTCGCAGCCACGCAGCAGGAATACCCGTCAAAAACCAGTGGCAGAACAGTGAACTAGTTAAGGTACCACAAGAGCCGAAAAGCTTGTGTGGCCACCACGTAATGCATCTGCATGCCTTTTTTTTTTTTACCTAAAGCATTTGAGCTCCCAAATGCAATGGTGGTCCCTCATTTACTGAACAGGCCAACTAGTGGACTCCGGAGCAGAGAAAAAACAATACATTCTTGTCTAAGGTGGTGAAATGCCACTGGAAATAAGTTTCAATATGCAACTAGAGCACAAAAAAAGTTGTATAAGATTTTTTTCACTTTGTGTAGATGCACTGCAGCGCAAAAGATCTGTTAAATATGTCAAAAATAACTAAACTATTGGAGTATGGTCTCATTTGCTACGCTTAATATGTGAGGAACAGCACTTCTTGCCATCCAGCAGACAAATGCAGGAAACCAAAAAAGAAGTGAGTAGCCTCAATAGAATAGTCTCAATAGAAGCTCAGAAAGGTAGGATGGTATCTGCAAGATAAGACTAAGACATGTGGAAAATATAACATAAAATGTTAAATTATTATTTTTTCAGTAAAGAGCACTTCAAATGAATTGAATGTGGCACGTCAGATATCTATTGCTGGTTGAGTAAGTCGCACAATTCATTCAGTACAGTAATAAAAGTTAGGCAGAAATAGACAACTGTAATTGCTAACCATCGCACAATGTGCGGCAGTGACAGCATATTGACTACCTTTCGGTTTTCTTGGCAATACACACTCAAGGAAGATAAAATGGCATGAATCTAAGTAACTACACAATGAAACAGAATGGTAATCACTTAGTTTTTATTCTATAGGCATCATGCTGTCTTTCGTTTTTATTGAACTTGTGCATTCTTCTGTATACATTGATAATTTTATTTAGGTTAAAAAAAATACATGAACAAATAAATAAGACATTATTGCTTACATGAGTCGGAACCAACAACTATACCAGAAATATATGTTACAATAAGTGTAACGTCCAGATTGCTTAAACCCTTCCATGTTAATTTCTTTTACTGTTTCACATTGTGCTTGTCCATACAAACACACATGCACACTCACTGCAAAGAGGACATACATCGAATTCTTGCTTTCTGACTTTGAAATATGGAAGCATTCAGCACAGCATATAAAATTTTTCAGGGCTACTGGTAAATGGCAAATTTCAATAAATTGAAAAAGGGGGCTACCTTGTTTCCTTGTCTATCACCAGATGCACTTAAAAATTTATTAGTATTCTTTCTTTTGTATTCCGGAAGTGTACTATGATATTAATATCTCAAATGGTCATTAATCCACTATTAGATCCTTGTCTCCAATACACACAATCCTTGACTTTGATGAGTACTTGTGCTGCCTGCAATTACAAGGTACACTGCTCATTTTGATTTGCAGATACACACTTCCATGCACATACATGCACATACACATGGTGCATGCATACATGTGATGCAAAAACCTTGAGTTTTTAAACATGCACAAGAACATCAGCCCATGGGCACTTCTGCATTCTTCCTCTGTTAGAATCTGGCTGCAGCAGCCAAGACTCGAATCCGCGACCTCATGCCCAGCAGAATGCCATAGCCATTGAGTCACCTTGGAGTATAAGGAAGGAAAGCACCAACTAGCACATACCAGATACTAGGCCTGCGGGGTTCCTGCAGAGGCACCAAGCCCATGGGCAGGTCCAGCTGGCCGAGAAGCGGGAAGAGCACCTGGATGCCTCCAATCGAGTTGAGAGTGCTGTGGATGGAGTATGTGGTCACTGCCTTCACGTCCTGCGTGAAAGGACCGTGGGAATGAGAATCACTCTTCGGACATACAGACGTCACAGTTCGAGCTTTAGTTTCCTTTCCCGCTTACCATGACAGAAAAAGAAATGCTGCTGCTAATCAGGGAGTGCAATTCCTGAAGATGCTCGGAACTGCTACTGGTGACAGTCTGTTATTGCAGGACAGACTGTCACCTCGTGACATGCAAGTTGTTTGGCTCTAGCTGGTGGTAATCGTAAGTGAATCGGCTAGTATGAAAAATGCGCCCCCCCCCTCACAGATGGAACAATGGTGGTGTGCATAACAGCTCTGAGGCTAGGGAGGCAAGGTCACACTATCAACAACGGTGCTATCAGGGTTACCACAAAAAAAAGTGGAGGCAGCAAATGCTACCACACACAAATGAAAGGACCACGATGTGGGGGGCTGCGTATGCAAGACATCATGGTGCTTAGCATTGATTAAGTCACATAGACACATTTATACACTCTACTGTGACAAATGTGCACCATTTAGAGAAAACAGCTTAGGTGTTCACCCAGTAGTAAGCACTGTACAAATGCGCATGGGGTGAGTATGTTTAACAAGTGAATGCAATTAAGAGAACATTGAATGTGACCTTACGTTCACATTTTAGTGAAGTGTCTCATTGCCTTATTGTTTTTCTTGCTTGCTCAGGAGACTCATTCCAGTTTCTCACTTTTCCCATCATGTGTAATCGCAGCAACTTTTGTGTGCTTCAGTGGATTTTCCTATCAGTCTTACAAATGCCACAACGCTTGTCAATCACTCTAGGTTCCATGGATCTTAGAAAATGAAACAATGTTGTGAAATATCCTTCTGAAAATTAATTATTAAATATTGGGGAATTCTGAATTTTCATTTATTATGTGGCTGCATACACAATATCTTTAGGAAGAGAATGGTTTCAAAATTTTGTCGTCTGTATACCTTTAAGAATTCATTTAATGTGAGACCACTTTTGTAGTGGTGTTAAAGAATGTGCAAAGTACGCATAAGTATGGTTGCAGACAGTCTCGTCCAATGCATTATCTAATCAACTATGGTCATGCTGTTTGTCTGCAGTAAACAATAATACAGTAATGACTCAAAGTAACAGGACAGCAAGTAGGGTTTCACAAAGATGTGTTGATGCCATTGGTCAAAGAGAGAGAGAGAGAGAGATGGAAAGCAAGAGTCCAAAATTAAATGAAGTGGTGCCTTACTATATGTACTATATAAACTGCTGATTGCCACTGTATGTATTTCATTCATGTAGTCACTGATACTTTTTTCTGCTTAGGTCAAAGACACGTCAGCATTACCACCTCTTTGCATTACGCGTGTGATGCTCTGCGTAATGCGAAAATGTGCGATCGTTCCCCACCTGCGGCAAGTTGTGTTTTTCATCTACTTTCATTAATTTACCATTTCCTTCATTCAATTAGTAAGTACAAGTAATTTCCCCTATGCTTTCCTTGGTGTCTCCGTTGGCTTCTCCTGATATGAAAGCATTCTGTAGCTTGTATAGGAAGTGTTGCGGGGCTTGTTTATATGTGTTATTAAACAAAGGACGCAACAAGATGCCACCTCTGTGTGACATGAAAAGTAGGAAAAGGGAGGGTTTCAGGAGTGATAATAATATCTTTAGCGATACTGAGGTGAGACACAGCACAGGAGCAGCTTGTGCATTTGTGACTAGCATCTGTACCTGCAGCATCAGGGCGTGCGGAGTGTGGACGTAGTAGGAGACATTTCCTTTGGGCGCTGCCTGGAGACACAGCTGGCTGTCTGTGGCAACCGGGTTGTACATGAACACTAGTGCACTGGATAACTTGCCATCATACAGCACCTGGTAAAAGAATAAAAGGAACAAGATAGGCGTTCACTGTAGACCTGTTACCAATCTAAAAGTGGTGATGGAGGCATGCGATTTTTTAGACTGTGATAGCCTGTGCGGGAGGGAGCCTTGTGCTCAAGATTCAGGTAGCCCTATCTATACGGCCTTTCAGATTTTTAATAATATTATGCGAGCAACAACATGACGGCATGTCAATGCTCTATAACACTTAGTAGTGGTAAAACCAGCATGAGTACACTCTAGCACACAAAGAAAGCATTCTCCAGTGCAAGCACCGTTCACTATGCTGCTTGCTTCAAGAGGACATATGCCCTGCCTCGGTATGAGCACAGTCCTAATTAGTGCACAGTGCTGATTGCACAGTCCTAATTAGAGCACAGTGCTAACTACAACATGTGAATGTCTCAGATGTGCCACCTGTGTTGCACATGTCACTATTATTGTGCACTGGTGAATGCTGATAAATGTTAAATGGAACATCAATGCAATTTGCTACTGGTCTTGAATGGGAATATAGCTGGTCCTGAAGAGACTTACCTGCCTAGTTTTCCACATAAAGAAAAAACACAGAAACTGAAAACATATTTCTCGAAATTACTGATAAGTACAGTATTTCTGCTAAATGAACATTGCTTCGTTACTGCTTGGCTTCAATTACACAGTTTATGACTAACGGAAGTGATAAGTAAAAGTTCATTAATAAAGGTTTGTTAATCAGCTAATATAATTCTGCAATTTGTCTTGCAAATAGTGTCCGCCTATTCAAGTAATCCAGCTCACGAGACAGAATCGTGATATCTAACAAGGGAGACATTTAACAAACATGTTTACATTAAAATAGATTAACCATGTATATTAACTATGTATTTTCTCTTGTGCTGTGCTACAACAATGAGATAGTGGTCCTGCAGCAGCAAGCAGTTTGATCTGATTCATTTGTAGCAGCTTGTTGCATAAAGCATTGCAGGTAAGAAAAGCATACATCATAGACACTTCTAAAGAAATTGTGCAGGTGGAGAAAAATGGAATGGCACTGTGCAGGTGGAGAAAAATTGAATGGCACTCACGCGCTTTAGGCTTTCAGGCAGAGCCACGCTTTCACCTTCAAATCGAAACTGACTCTGTAAAATAAATAAAAGAAAAACAATTTGTTGAGACTGCTCCATTGAAACACACAAAGCAGGAACAAGCTCCACTGACCTCAGAAAAAGAAAGCCTATGACAATAGGTAATATTTATTAAAAGCAACAGTGATCTGGATGAGTGGTATTCACCAGTACATAAAGAAAGGAAGTACGCCTTCTTTTATTTCACCCATTTACTTCAGTGACACATAAACACATATCAGCCCCTTGTATACATGAACTTACAATAATATTAAAGCCAATTACTATTGCTAATAGCGACCAATATCGCTACTGACCAAATGGTGCCAATAATCAACGTAAATTACACAACATACACGATGCGTCCCACACGTGGCCTTTAATATGAAAAATTCACATAGATAAGTTATAATGTACTGTTTTATAAAAAAGTGACTGATCATGCTTGCCCGAGATTATTTTTTCTGCATCCATCTAATTTTTCACTTTACTACACGAATTTAAATTTTCAATAATACTCATTCTTTCTTTTTGTTTTCAGGCAGAACAAAGAGTGCATGCCTGGTAGCCTGGTCCCAATCGATGAATCGCACACACTTGGTGAGCAGTCAAGGCTTCGGAAAACAGGTACACTGCTGACATCTGGCCACAGAAGACGTGCTCATCATCGAGCTCAGGAGCTGCTCCAATGTAGCACTTGTCAAAAGGCTGAAGAAACAACAAAGTGGCAAAATTGAAAGGTATTGAAAACAGAAACGGTGCCCACTCTTTATGCATTAACACTTGAGCTTTCATGAACACTGAATGCACGAAGCCAGTGCATGTTCAAATGTTCAGCTGGCTGCTTCTGCTGCTCTGATACATTGTCAAGCACACTCTCTTTGCGAGTTCTTTCGTATTCCCAAAATGCATGACCCTTATTCTTTATGGCTCACTACACACCTTTCTGTGCACACAGTACTGGAAACATTGCTGTGCCAGTGGACCTCTTATTTATGAAATATATTACTATTAATATAGCATTATTGTAGACCATTTATTAAGCATATTTATCTTACACTGAAAGAAGCACTACTAATTGGTTGACCGTGTAATGCCTCCCTCCCCATTTTCTAGAAAGAAAAGGGCAGGCCATTTGATTGACCATATAATGTACCGTCATTTTTCCTGTCTCTTTTCTTCATGAACTTTTTTTACCACTGGAAAACATTATTTATCTGCCATTTATTGCTTCCACACAGATGCTATCAGGCATCAGTCCAAATTGTGCCCGGATTTGCTCCAAGTAGGAATTGTTCCTTGTGGGTATGCATAAAAAAAAAAGGAATTAAAATTGTACAGATATACTAACAGAAAAAAAGAAACACCAGAAAGGACGAAGTACCTCAGAAGCTACGGCTGCCAGTAAATACAAGGCTGAATAGAAATAGCTGTCTTGCATCAAGAACAAGTAATGAATAAAAGCACACAAGATGGCAGGACAGCTTAGAGCTCTCAGCATGTGGTCAATAGACGTGCGAGAAAGGCTGAGATATTTATTTATTTATTTATTTATTTATTTATTTATTTATTTATTTAAACATACTGCAGCGCAATTTGTGCTGTTGCAGGAGTGGGTTGAGAAAAGGTACAGAAATGCATTGGAAATGAGCACTGATGAAAGGAAAATACACAAGAAGTTATACAAATGCTGCCGGGCATGGGTGAGCACGATTATGCATCTAGGATGGCGGTCGCAAAAATTCGGGATGAGCATGAGCGAATAGACCCAGGTAATGAATTCCAGTCTTCAATTGAGCGGGGAAAAAAAGCTGAATTTGAACATGTTAGTATGTGCGTAGTAGGGTATCAAGTTTAGGTCATGATGTCTTCTCATTGATGATCCTGGCGCGAAGTTAATGTAATTATCGTTTGAGAGCCTAACCAAAGAATTGACAATGCAATGCAAGAATTTTAATGATTCGACACGGCGACAAGAAGAGAGCGTGTTTAGGTTCAAGGAAGAAAGTGTTGAAGAGGGCAAAAAGTCGCGATCGTAACGATGACATATAAATCGCACAGCTTTTTTCTGTATCGCTTCTAGCTTATTAATCTCTAACTGCTTATGCAGGCTCCAAACTACAGATGCATAATCAAGAACAGGGCGGATTAGAGATTTATACATTAGTAACTTTGTGTCTTTAGGAGATCAGGTTAGCGTTCGCCTCAAGTAACAATTTTTTTAGTGCTTTACTGCATATGTAATCAATGTATTTGGACCATGACATGTTATGCGTAAAAATGACACCAAGATACTTATACTCAGAAACCTTGTCTACAGCACGGCCATTGAACGAGTAACTAAAAAGGGAGGGGGATGACGTCAACACTCACATCGTTGGTACTGACAAACCAGCTCATCTCAGTGGATGATGCTAGCTGGCCATTGACAAAGCACTTGATCTCGCTCTTGCTCCAACGATTGTAGATGTACACTATGGCCACGGTATACCACTGCATATAAAGGAAACAAAATATCAGTGACGATGCCCATTCGCTGTTACAGCATGCAATAACTTGCAAGGCTGTTAAAGTAACTATTCAATCAGAATTATGAAAGGTGCTAATTCTTGAGAAATTACAGCCAGTGTAGTTAACTTAATTCATAATTAACAATTCTAAACTATGCACATTCTACTCTGCATAATAATGCTTCAAGCCATGTGTCCGTTTTTAGACAATGTTGAGAATATCAGAGATGATCATCAGAAGGATGCAAGGAAATTGCCTGAACCTTGAAGATATCCAGCAAGTATACAGATACCTTGTACACAAGTGGTAGCAGATGCCTTGAAAGCTTAAGCACGACCTCAACTGAAAATTGTTCTACAAGCCTGCGTTACTAAGAAAGCACACTGCATTCCTATAGAGAATAGACTTGCTGGCTCTATTCACATCACTTTAAAGATTAACAGTCTGGTTAGTTTAACAATGTAAAGGAATGCAGCAAACTCACTGCAAGAAACTTGTCAGAACTGTCTAGTCCCAAATGACAACTTTACAGCTCACTACGAAAGTAACTGAAAGTTAAGGTAGATAAGAAAACTAGAGTAAATGAATTACAAATATGTCAGTGTTACTATGACTGGAGGCTTGGTACACCACAATGGTCATAAACACAAGACATATAGCAATGCCAAATTGAATGAGCAATAGTTTGACTCAGGCAGGTTGGCCCATAGCTATCCGGTGAGAATGCAGCACAGAAAGAACAGGAACAAGAACAAAAAGAAAACTAAATAAAAGCACACAAGACTGTGCATGTCCCGTGTGATGTGTGTTCTTTGTCCTTTTGTCACTGCAGTCTCACCAGAGAACCACATTGATGCTCCTGCACCAGTCTTACGCTAGGTCATAAGTTTATGGCCTTGCCTATCCAAATGTTTACTACAAGAAAGTGATTAGATTGCATTCAAAGGTATAACAAACTTGTGGACATATTTTTGAATTCCTACAGCAACAAATGGACCCAAATACTAATATATATACACAAAAATATAGTAAAATCGGCAATGCAAGAAATCGGGGCCAGTTGGCGCACGTTCATAGCTGTCCTCCACTTAATTTCGCATTAAAAGAAAGGGAAGGAATGACAAATATGGTATGAAAATTCAAACTACCAAATGTTTTACTCATGAAGCATGTTTATATGTTGTTTGTTTTGTTCCCTGCTTTTGTTTTTCCATGTAAAATGCAGCTCAAGACAACTATGAATCATGAAATAAATGACTTAGACATAGACTTTAAGATAAACTTTAAAATTTTAAAAAGGGTAGTTCGACCTTAAGTTTCTCTGTCAATAAACATTATCTTTTTCTGCTAAAGTTATGCAGGGAAGCTTAAAGCTGGTTATATTACCCTAACATGATTTAGTACAATCTGTAGTCAATAAACGCGACACCCAGGACAACGTAGGGGAAATTACTTGTGCTTAATGAATGAAATAAAGAAACGATAAATTAATGGAAATGAAAGTGGATGAAAAAACAACCTGCCGCAGATGGGGAACAATCCCACAACCTTCGATATGACTAATAAAAATCGTGCCCCTCAGTTAACCCGCTTTCTTCTCGTTTATTATCTGTACTGTCATTTAAGGCCACCTGTGAAAAATACTTCCTTTAAAAGCACACAAATGCATTAACTACTCCAGAGTAGCACAAAGCAAGCGCACTTTTGCACAAGCTTTTTAAGAGCAGAAACTACCAATTTGTACAAAAGTGGTAACAAAAATGTGTCCCTAAAGGCTTCGCTTACCTTCCTTGGCTGGAACTCGTACTTGACACAATGTTGGTAACCTTTTCCTTTGACTTTCATGGAGGTGAAGATGAGGCAGTTACCAACAAAGTGCGCCGAATAACCCACACCCTTGCTGGTCCGGAAGCTGTGTGGAGGGTTACAAAAGGCATCAAAGTGTCAGAGAAGGATCAAGTTGTTTCAGTCTAGCTGAGATCACTGAAAACTAATTTTCCCCACAAGTCTAGGAACAAATATTTCGATACTGACACTAGTCTCCGAACTCCTCCTAGTGAACCTGCCATGAGAACTCATCTGCTTTAATTTCCCTTGTGCAACATGTGTGCTAAATGTACCTGATAAAAACCTCATCAAGGTTATTCAGTTAATCTAATTTATTTCAGTGCTTATTAGTGATCCTAGAGTAGCTTCTGATGTTTGCAGCTTTTATATGCTTTTGCCAGAAAAAGAAACCATTCTGTCTTGAATACCCTATATTTAATAGCTACAGACATTGTTTGCCAAATGACCTGATATCTTCCAGAACCAAGAGCCAGAATTCATAAAGATGAAACAAACAAGATGATGGCTCAATTCAGCTTCATTGCCTATTTCTAGCTTAGCTCCAAGCATCATCACTCGTATAATGACAGAAGCAGAGTAGGCGTTGCATTCATATTTATAGTAAGATTCTAGATGTACCACTGTGCTGATAAATATGCTACGTAATTAACAAAATCAATGACGTCTTAACCTGCTTGGAAAGGTCTTTTTGCCCACTATTTTCCTATACAGACCTGCCAATCTGAAAAGTGAATAAACATGACATGCAAATGAAGAAAGTACTAAAATTTCGTGAAAAATTACTAAAACTTGTTTGATTATTCAACATCTTGACTGTTGATTAAAGATTCACAGACTTTGTTCTGTAGAGGTGTTGTGAACAGCCACTATGCTCTATATCATTGCACCAGAAATGACTTGTGCCACAGACAAGCATAAATCCAGATAAAGTTTATTAATGAAATATTCATGTAACAGCTGTCGAAGATATGGCTGCCATAATACACTGGGTCTATTAGCTGGTGTTGCTACCGCGCATATAGGTTCGTACAATCAATGGGCACAAAATATTAGTCCATAAAAAAGATCCCTCAGGGGCTGTACTTGTCTTCTTGAAAACTGGTATTGCCCTACACAACATGCAGATGAAAAATCGTAAAATATTTATGTCAATGCGACAATTGTAAACGAGCGCTAAAATTTGGGCATTTTACCATAAAATCATAATTGTTGGCATGAATGCCTTTGACTCGGCAGAATGTAAATATGCTTGATGAATTCCTTAATTATGCAAACACATAAACAAAGACAAACAAGAGCACCACATCCTCTGCAAGAACCTACCAGTAGAGAAATGGCTTTTCCCGTTCTATACTGACACTGTTGATGGGGTCGAGCCTGAACCATGTGTAGAGAGTCCAGCCATTTTGATATGGCCAGCGTGCCAGTGGCGGCAGTGCAATTGCCTGCAAGAGGTATCCAGTATGACAAATTATTAAAACCATTATTAGTTAGCGTTCAACTTTCTTGGTTTTAAATATTGAAAAAAGCTTCCCACCATTATTTTGAAATTTATCCGAGGAGAAAACCTGCTGCATTTTTTGGTGTCTATATTGCTCGAATGTAAGCTCGCTGTTTGTTTTTTCCCTTTCACTGACTACCACCTCACACATCTTTTCCGACAAAAGGCTATGAGTTATTGGCAATCAAATGCTGCCCCTGCTATACTCTTGCACGGTTTACTTCCGTATCTTTATTTATGCTGTGCTCGAAGCTGCGCACCTATGCAAAATGATGGCTGTCATGCTTCACCAATGATCACACCAAACACTGGCATCATCATGGCCTCTAAGATCAGTTCTACATACTCCCCAATGTAAGATACCATAGTGTCAGTGCAGTGATACTGTTCCTTGCCACTAGATGGTGCCCCTGCCTTATGTGTAATGATCTTTCTCCATTCATCGCTTTATCAAAAGGCACTGCTTAGTGGCAACATCTAAAGCAATCTGACCTACAGCTGCCATGCTGATTGGTGCATCACAATAAACACAATACATGACACCAACTTCAAGAAGTTGAAGGCAATGGCAGGTGGTATTTTGAGCCGCGCTGTAGAGTTTCTGTTGCATGCATAGGATTAATATTTGGCTCGGGGGTTCCCTTTAGTCTTGTCTAGTGGCTAGGCTTGCTTCTATAGTAAGTTAAGGTCGTTATTGCCATTGTTTGTCACCAGTTTTCTACTCTAGCTTGTCAGCTGCTATACTAGTAAGCCAGAGTGTTTGTAGGTCAATGACTGCATAAAGTGATGGAGCAAGAGCCATCAAATAAACTGTTCCACTGATACTGGAGCTCAACAAATAATGCACATTTGCAAGAATTATTTTTTTGCACAATTCATTTTCATTACCATATTCCACCTTAATAAAAAGGTATGCCAATACATGCTGTCTTCTGCTGCCTCTGTTAGGTCAGTGGTTTAACGCGACATCATACCTAAGGACAATCTCTCCTACTATTTTTAGCTGAATAGAGTATATGGCTAACAATATATGACAATGAGGTGGCCTAATGTCCAATAATGCCCAGAAAACCAGGAACAGTTAGCAATTTGTTTTTGTTTTTTTCTGGGTGCAATGGGCAGCATGAATGCACAGGTATAAGTGCGAGACTGCGCTAAAGTTACTCTAACACACCAAAGCAGTCTGTATGTCAGTAAGTTGTAACCTTCTTCTGCACTTTCTTTTTTTTTTTCCTTAGAGGGATACTCTAGTGATTAGTTCAGCTACATCAGTCAGCTAACCAGAAGAGCAGGAGAAAGAGGGGCATGATGTGTGATGATGCAGACGGAAGAGAGATGTACACACCTAGCATAGCCCAGTCAAATCCTAGAGTCCAAGCCCACGCTCCATGAAAAGTGAAATGAGGCTTTGGTAGGGTTGTAGCTAGGTTTATAACACTGCCACGGAATCAGATTAGCTTGCTCTGACAGCTACTGACTGTCAAGATGGGAAAGAGAAGCAGCCAATGTTGGAGCTGAGGTACTCACCGCCCCTTTCTTTCCGGAGAAGCTGAAAAAGCAATCTGGACCCTGCCTGTGGGGCATCTGGCGGAGGACGGACATCAGCTTCACAGAGTGCCTGGGCTGGAAAACAGAGAGCTGCTGAAGTGACAATGTTTTATCAAGTAGAGAGAAGAAAAAAAGAAAGCATAATTTCTTTCACTGCTTAAGAAATGGATTAGTTCTTGTGGGTCAGATTTTCTACATCAATGAATTTGCAGTACACGCAGCCACTAATGAATGTAGCCTACATGCAAATGAACTGTGATGTGCTTGAAGGGGCCATAAATTGGTCGTCCATGTATTCGCAGTATATCATTGTAACTGAGACTAGAGGTGCCAATGTGATTATACACACAAGAAAACTGGGCCGTTGGCACACATTTAGACACAAAATTTCAATTTGATATCTCTGCCTCTAAGCCCCTCCCACTAGAGCCATTTTGGCATGGCTTGAGTGCCATTAAGTGACTCAGAAACCTTCCAAAACTAGATAAACACCATGCCAGACTCTTGTTGCTCCACATGCTATGGCACCCAATAGTACAGCAAAGGTGTCGCTGTTGCAGTGTGCCTGCAATTCTTTCACTCGCATAATAAAAACAGCAAAAACCAGAGAACGCCTAAAGAAACTATTTTGAGCTGACCTTTGTGACGAACAGGCAAAAATGAAACCGTATGCATACCGAGCACATTTGACTGTGCAGAACACACTTCATTTAATCACCTGTCAGGGCTCTCACACTACTGTACTATTCAACTGTGATATAAAAGAAAATTTCAGATACCGATTTTCTACTGCACTGAATGCGCTCAAATTTTGCCAGCTTGCTTCAGGATGCATATGGTTTAACATGCATAGCATAATTCAAGCTAGAAAGATTAGTGTAATCGCCCCTTTTAGAGCGCTATTTCTTTTTTCGGTCAGGAGAGTGCATTTGGAATAGCCTTCCTACAAATACTGTGAATTCTCAAACTCATGAGCTGTTTCATAGTCCCGTTTCAGATTACTCACAGCAAAGGTACTTTTCGTAGTGCAATTTACCACTTCTTCATGACTATTTTCTGCCCTATACCATTAAAGTGCTGGACCAATAAGCAAGTAAATAAAATATGCAGAACTGCGATATTTCCTGCTCAAATAAGTGTGTGCTGAAGAAGTCACTAAAGGGAACTGTTAACCTGCGCTTTAACCCTTTGCCTCCCGTTGACGAGTATAGCTGTCATGCAATTTTGCACCAATGCAACAAGTCACGACTATAGTCGTCATAAACAAAAATTTGTCACACAGTGAACCTATGACTGCTATACTAGCCCTATTGCATCTAGCTACAATTCCTGACACTAGATAGCCACAAGTGCCCACGTTGAGCCATTTGTGTCTCGCCTTTCAATATATTGCCACCTCTGACACCTCCACATAAAACATGGTTGCTGCATAGACACGAAGCAGTGAAAGCATGCATAAAAGAAAGTATTTTCATGGCTCCTCATTAGACAACAGCTATGTAGAGTTTTGCATGGAAACGTAAAGTGATGTGTTCTCATCTGAGGAGTCTGAACAGTGCGGAGTTGGCCTCTGTGCCACGCTTTGCTTCGAAGTCTACCATACGAAGATGGCCTACTAACTGCTTTAGGAGCTGTGGAAAAGTATTCACAATTCATGTGCATGTTTTTGCGCCGTTTAGGTTATTTTTTATTCGTATTCTCTTTTTCCATTGTGTATCGAGCCCTGCAAAACGTTATTTCTTGCAAGACACTACAGCCATGCAGTGAAGCCTTCTTCAAACTATCTTTTTACACAATTTGTGAAATAGAGGAACCCCATTAAATTAAAATAATGGTGTCACATTATTCAGAAAAGTAAGATTTACAAAGTGAGCGAAAAAAAAATTTAGCTAGTTTGGTAAAATTTTCTTTTTTTTTTTGCGGTAGGGAAAGGGTAATTGGTGACTGAAATCTGATGTTTTCATCAAGGATAACTGTACTCATAGTACAACATAAGAGCCAGCCAAGGCATCTGAGACAGAATTATTAGACAAGAAGCAATTTCAAAGTGAAACCCTAATCTAAGACCCAGTCTTGCATGATATGTGTTCTTGTCTCATTCACTGTCACTAATGTGCTGCAACTTTCACCATGCATGAGTGATCAAAACAACAATTTATTTTGAAGTAGCTTCCAATGACTTCTAAAATGGTACAGTACTGGAACAACATTAATATCAATGAAATGGTTAGGTTGCAACATGACTGCATAAAGCTATCCCAGTGTGCATATGCACAAACTTTGGAACTATGAGCTCCTCACAACAATGTGACCATCACTTTGAAGGAAAAATACGGGTGCAGAGAGACAAATAGTGAGAGGACAGTGATGCAAAACCTGCCCTTTCAGTGAAACAATATCATGTAGCTACATTTAATTATAATAGATTCGATCATTGAAGTAAAGTAAATTTTTATGGAAGTCAGTGCCACAATAGAGAGAGAAAAAAACCTATCGATGTCTAAACAAAAATGTACTGCCTGTCTCTAATACATGCGGCATTTGGAACCACACAGTGCGTAAATAAATGAAGGGTGCCAAGGAAAATAAATTTAGCATGTCCACTACAAGAGTAGAAACAGAAACAAGGCCTGTGGCACATTTTGCAGTTTTGACAAGAAATTACATTAAATACAAAGTTGTTTCAGCACGATGGATTTGCACACTGTTATTTCTGCCTCCATAATGCTCCGTAATGTTCTATAACGCTCAAGGATCATGAATTGAGCAGAAGCTAAGTGAGCAATGATTAGTGAGGTAAACATCACTAGAAGGAAAAGAGAAATGCTGAAGCAGTGACTGACCCATTTGTTTCCAGTGGCCTTCATGCACCCAACTAACAACTTGAGCTCTCGCACTGTGATGCTGTAACTTGCCAAAACCCCCAACATTTCTATGACAAGATCTGAAAAGAAAGCAGAGAATGCGGTGAATTTCATATTCAATAAATGAAAGGTTGACAGTTGACACAGGTAAAATATACATGCTAGCCTGCATATGACTTAGTAAGCTTTGACAGCTTTGTAAAGCTTCAAAAAGCATGAAATTACAAATAAATCTTCTACAAAAAAAAAGCAAAAGAAGATTGTCGTGATCAGGACACTAGTGGCATTGAATGGGCTTTCACACTTTAACATAGACAACCTCTCATTCTGAAAAGGCAGTGTATCACTTTACAGACATCACTGAAGTGAGCCCAGTCTCAGTCATTGCCAAGGAGCCACCCACCTGCAACAACTTCTTCAACTTGAGAGAACCTCTGGAGGATATGCTCAATGAGTCCAACTTCAGTGCACGCCTGCAGGTTCCTCATGCTTTTCTTAAGGATTGCAATAAATACACTCCACACTTCAGCCTGTAAGCAAGAAAATGCATGAAGATTAAAAGAAAAAGAAAAAATTATGTATTTACATCAATGTTTACAGTTTCCGATTAATGAAACAGTTTATGTGCCTGAGTGTCTTAAAGCTACACCTTGGCTATGACGAACACTGAAAGCAATCTATAAAGAATAGCTTTATGACATGTTTATTCTTGATGAAATACAGTTCTAAACAAAGTTAATGCAATTTGAACTACATTTTCTTCATTTAAAAAATGGTATTCACACAGCTAGGAAATGTTGAGACATGAAAATTACCTAGTTCAATAAAAGAGTAACATATCTCAACATATAAGCAAAAAAACCTGCTCTTTTTCTTTTTGTGCTGGGCTGCTATATGTACATACTCTTCTGCAATTTAGGGGAGGTGCAATCATGTTGGTATGCTGACATGATGTGCTGTATCATAAAATGATGTAAGAGTCTAAGGAGGTCAAAACACAATCAACTTGAAGCTCACCTGTAGGCTGGATGGACAGTGGTCCAATAAATCTAACATATGAAGGATGTTCTGGGGATGTTGGATTACAAAATTTAGCTCCATGTCGAATTCGCCTCCAACAAGCTGCAACAACAAAGAAAAAAAAGAAATGATTAAGGGTGCAAAGAAGACAATAAATATAGCAACGGCACATAAATAACATATGTAGACACTACAATTCTGAGTTTATGAAAGGGAAAAATTTTCATCGACCCAACTGTAGCACAAAACTACAAAGGAAACTCACATGAGTTTCTCAGAAAGAAAATGTCATGTTTTATAGCCTGCAACTGCAGGGTTGGAAGTGAGGAATTAAAAATTATTTGTTTTTATGTTGTCTCGGTCTGAAGCATAGATGGAAAAGGAAAGGGTTTGCTTATTAGCTTATACTACAGTTGAGTGAATGGCAATTCTTTTTTTTTTCTCATAGACTTTCCTCCATCTTGCGAACGTCAGCAGAACTGATTTGCCAAATGCTAAATTTGCAGATTGTGCAATCATGCTTATAACACAATCCTTCAGCACAAGGCTGGCTATTTAAGTAGCACAGTTTAAAATGTGGTGCAGAGCTTTCTCCAACTCATCTGTTCAATTATCAAAATTAGTACTTAAGCTTATATTTTTTGTTCGTTACTATTGCTTGATGTCAGATGCCCAGACAAAATAGGTTTGCTCAACAGTACCATATGAACACCCAAACATATAGGCACTTTTTCAGGATGTGATGATAGCAACACTGATTCATGTGTGTAAATGAGATTCATGTGTGTTCATGTGATTCAAGAGTTCTACCATGTGAACATGTGTTCAGCATTGCGTGGCTTAAAGAATAACGAAGAAAGACAAAGAAGGGCACAATAAGAGTAGAAGCCCACCAAACAATCTTTCATGGTTTGTTATCCTACAGTGGGAAAGGGAGGCAAGAAAACAGAAGATGTCACGTTCTTTTTTCAATTAAAATATGTGCTTTATAAGGCTACTATGTACAGGGTGGCTACCAAGTTGACATTTCCAAATTCCCTGAGTTTTCCAGGTTTTCCCTGAGTGCCTTTGCAAAATTTCCTGAGTGACACAGAACTCTTTGTTTTATGTCAAGGCGGGCTGACACCATGTCGCCCGATGTTGCCACTCTCTAGTTAGCATGTTAAAAAATAAAAGAACGACTTAATCCAGCTTTTATAATAAGGAGTAGTGCTTATCTTATTCAATAAGAAAACAGAAAGGGAAGGGGGCTAGTGAAATGCTCGGCAAAGAAAATACCTTTAAAAATGATTAAAGCTATTGCGAATCGATTCGAACGTTCTCAAATACGAATAAAAAGGAGATGCCATACAGAAGCAAATATTTTCGAATATGAGCTATTTCTATCAATTCATTACAAGCTCATTGGTATGATGCCCGAGCTTTGTCGCTAGTGAGATTCTCTCTCAACAGCTGTTAAGTCACCCTCAACTGTCCAGACATACTCTCTGCCTGCGCAAAACGCCTCAGTGTTGCGTTTCACTGCTCGAAAGAGTTTGTTTTGGTTTGGATGAGGGACATCTGCATCTCAGCATTAGTCAACACTTTGTTTTTTGAGCTCAAGCTACTTCAAAACGGCGGTAGCACGCTTTCTTTCCCGTTCATTCCTTAATGCGTAGGTCCTTTCTGTTCTCGTCCTCCTTTCGACGCACGCTCGCTTCACGAACCATTTGAACCATCCTCTTGGTCAGTTGTGTAGTCAACGTGCGAATTTTAGTACTCCCTGGGGGCCGCGAAAACGTCCGAAAAATCGGGCAGTTCGACAAAATGAATGCATGTCTTTTACTGCCTTTAAGGGCTCAAATCGCCACAAGCACACCCGAAAAAGCTCTGAATGCTTGCCAGTGCACTTATTAGGCATATCGGTGCTCGTACTCTGACTAGAGATGGCAAGTGCACGCGTGCACAATTAAGGAATACATACTGCGTCCCGTGACAAATGCCCCTTCCGACGGTTGTTATGCTTCACCGCAATACTTTCGTGTATGCTTCACCACGTAACATTATGGTACTAAGGCTAAGGTAACTTCCAGAAACCGGCATTTTGCAACGCGCCGTTTTCCGAGCTTCAAAGCTAATAGCGAGGACCACAAAGGCGGAGTCGCATTGCTGACAGTGGCGAATTTTTTCGATGAAAAACACGGCACCGAACGGCAAAAAGCTTAACAGCGAACGTCGAAGCAGCTAGGCCTATCGCTGCCGCGGTGGTGGCTACGGCTGCCAGTAGATCTGCGTTCTCTAAGATCTGCGTGCGAGAGCGCCGTTCGAGGCGGCGAGGTAATCAAGATGGCGGCGGTGGTGGCTTTGTTTGATTAGTGCCATTGCGGACCTGCGGTCACAGCAAAATGTCTGGAAATTGGGACGTCTAAGGGTTCTGCGTTCGAAATTTCAGACGTTCTTATACATTGACTCTATGGGTTACGTAGTGGTGCCGCGAAGCTGTCCGAATTATCGGGCGTCCGGAAAGTCGGTCGTTCATTGTACACTGGAAACTCCTCCAGCCGACGACACGGCATCAAAGTAGATTCGTTACGATTCCTCTTTGTTACTCCAGTCAGCATTACCGCTAATTTCGTTCCCTTTCAATAAAACAACAGCGAATTTTCCCTCATAGAAGCACAAATACCCTGAGGTTTCCCTGAGTATTTCCAGATTATTCAAAATCCCTGAGAACTCCCGGTTGGTAGACACCCTATCCTGTATGTAATAGTCCAACAGTAATCTTGCTAATTGGGCGCCCATGCTATGCATATCCCGCCTTTCCTGACGTCCAACACCGCAAAAAATGTGATAATCATGTCTCTGTTTTCTGCATATTTCGCAAACTTCACAACTATTTCTTAGCTAAAGAGAGGTGCCCCGTAATTAGCAGAGTAAACAGAAACAATAACGCTGGAAAAACAGGAACAAAAGATAGCACAACTTAAACACGATTGCAGGAGAGTGCAATGGCTTGCCTCGTCCCTACTTGTACAAACTTTTGTCCAAATGACAAAGTCAGGCTAAAAAAGATACACTGCAAATAAAATTCGTGAAATATTGCAGATTAGCTTGGACTTATGACACTTGATAACATTGCAGGTGGCTAGTATGGCAATGTGTCTGTGTGGCATTAAGACATGTATATTACAGCCATGTACATTACATATATTTCCCCCTAAAATTTTGTCGCAACGTCATGCACGGCGACCAAGACAACAACCTGTGCTGGAAACCTTCCTAGAATTTTGTATAGAATGCCTTTTCAAGATGTACAAAGAGTTCGCCACCTCTGTCTCTGCAACACGGCGGCTACATGGCTTACCCTATCAACCTGAACAAACAAAATGTTTGGAAGCATGTTGCCGCTCTCAGCCTGGGACCTGCCCAAGGATGGCCTACATGCTGCACCTGCCATCTGATGGCCTGTACACAAGCATGGTCCTGTGGCCCCCTCATACCTTCAACACTCACTCTCAACAGACACACACACACACTCTCTCTCTTTACTTGCCTCTTCATTCACTTTTTTTTCACTTTTTATTCATTCTACAATCCCCAAGGCACGATTGAGGTCACCACCTTTGGTGAGAAAAAATACCGTGCCTCTTTCTTTTTCGTCTCACCGGTGTATGGGCAGTATGCAGTACGGGCAGTATGGGCAGTATGCTCTGTGGACCAAGCCTTGCACTTTCTTTTCATACGGTCGGTCATTCGGCCATGGTATTAGACACCCAAAGTAAATACTTGCTTGCGGCCAATGCCCGCATTTCGTTGTTTGAGTTCCTTTCCTTTCGTATTGTCCAACCAAAAGACATTGTTGCGACGCAAGGACGTGTTGTCACGTGGTCAAATCATTTTTTGTTCTATTGTGGCAGCTCCTCTCGTACAGCACTCCCCAAACAAAATTTCTAGCTGATCCACTGATATGTATATGTATACTCCTAAAACATGATTTCTTGCCAAAATCTCAATCAAATTCAAAAATTTTAAATGCTGTGACGATCGAAGATTCTGATAACACAAGTGGGACATTGTAGTGCCATAAAAATACACCACAAAAATGTCGCACCTTGAGATACATGTTCATTAGCGCTTCAGGCCGAGTTTAATTAACACAACCCTGCAGCTTAAAGTTGTAAAACATAACACCTTTTTAATTTTTTTTTCTTTAGCAATGCGCTTTTGACATCAAAATTTCGCATGATCATATCACGGAGAAAAATCCAACGAAAATAAAAAAAAAGCTAGCGAATGCGCTGAATTCAAAAATCAGTTTATTGATTTCAATCTTCCGGTAAATTCCGAAAGGCAATTACGGAGTGACAGGCGCGCATCAGGGAATAATGTAACAAGCGCGCTCCCACCGGTGACAACACGAATAAACATCGCCAGAAAAAAAGAAAACGAAAATTAAGATAATAAAGGACATGCTATCTGTTTCCAAAACTCGCCGTGCTTCGCGTTGGAAAGATGAGCCGAAATCATCGAAGGGGAGAGAGGTCACGGAGCGGGGCGAACTAAAGCACGGGTCATTTGCCCAGCTCTGGAAAGGGAGACTCGGCGATCGTCCCAAAAAGAGCAGCGACGACGATATCGGAGAAACGGGATATATATATATATATGAAGAAATAAGAAAAACGGGCGCAATCGCCGGCCGAGAAACAACAAGCAGTCGCGCGCGCGCGAACAACCGAAGCAAGCATCGGCGGCGGCCCAATCGATGCGGCGAACAAACAGCCGATCGAGCGCGCTCCCCGCAGGAGCAGCTGAAGCAACACAGGGCCCCGCGCGCGAGCGACAGGCTCGTTCATTAGCGCGGCGGCGACGCTGTCCCCGAGAACACAGACCGCGCGTCGCCTTGGCGGCGGAAAGACACGCCGTCGGCTCCCACGGTTCTTCTTCTTCTTCTTCAGTGTCTTCGTCTCCTGCTGCTGCTGTTTCTTCCGCTCTCCGCCGTCCACTTAATCCAAACAGCGAAACAAGCGAGGCGCAACGACGATCAATTTAACTCCTCCAGCGCGGCGGACTCTCGGCGCCGAGCAAATCACGCAGACATTCCTCTTTCCTCTCGTTCCCGAGACGGCTGCGGGAGTAGTGTACGTGCCATAGCCTCGACATCGATGAATTATTTGATTTTAGTTGTGCGAAAAAAAAAATACTGAAGCGTAAAGAATTACGACAAAACTGACGACCCGCCGAAGAGATAAGCCGCGCAAGTCTCCGGCTCCACTTTCTCGGACGGAAAATTTAGCTACGCCAGCGCCACGGCCAACGCAATGAGTGTCCCGGAGGAAATTCCCCAACTACAGTGCACTGCATTCTCGGCCCAAACGTCATCGGTCGGCGCCATTCCTGCACTTCTTGGGCGACGAGGTGAATTTGTAGCCATATTAACGTACTAGACATGAAAAGTGCGACCGGTGTCATCCGTTTTCGTTTTAAGCAGCGCGTTGGGCTAATACGCGCAGTTGGATTATGCCGTTCTTTTTTCAGTTCTTTTCTTTTTTCGGTACTGTAAATAAGTAACTACTGTCAACAAGGTTATCATACCGAAAACACGGATACATTTAAGAATGATTCCGGATCTGTACATATAACGCTCAAGAAACTGAAATTAATTAGGGAACGCAATGGACTAAATCTACTTGCTAGGTTCACCCTTGCAGCTATTAATACGCTTCAATAACGCAAAAAATTTTGCACAAAGTGCTTCACCGCAACACACATTTGTATTGCAGTGAAACATACTTGGGCACATCCGCCTATTACGGAACTTGCATAAGACCCTCGCACCCACGTACTACCAGTGTCAAGAAAGCATTAAAGGGACACTAAAGGCAAATACAAAGTCGACGTGGACTATTTAAATACTATCCTAGAAACCTCGCAACGCTTGTTTCGTGCCAAGAAAAGACTTGGTTTACGAGGAAATTGCATCTGAAGGGTCCGAATACCCTTTTCTAAATTCAAATCTCCCGCCACCCAAACGGGCGAGTAGTGACGTGACATACGCCATCACCACCCTTTGCTGCCTGCCGTCGGTGAGTAAAACAGCGCCCGACAGACGGCGCTACCGAGCCAAGACGGAGCGGTGGCCTCACCGCTGCAGCTGCTTTTTGGTCAAGTGGCGTGGACCGTTCAGGCATCCCGCGATATCACACGGAAGTTCAATTCTCTGCTACTTGCAGTTTGTGCGAGTTTCGCGAGCCAGCGAAACCAGCGCAGCACTATGCGATAACGAAACTACTGAAACGCGAAAGCGTGGACGCCGCGGAGTAGAGCGAAAACGAACCGTTTCGACCGCCCGCGTAACAATGTTGTCAATGGTAATTTCAATGAGTCCTTTTTTTTCAAAAAATGAAATAGAACTGGGCAACTAGCATTTGATTTCGTCTTATAATACAATACAAGGGTATTTTTTGCAACGAGTGGTTCAGTACTAGTGACAGAATTTAACTGAGGAGTGCCTTCGTCATCGGGAAAGTACTTGAATGTCCCGGGGGAGTCTGTAATCATGTCCTGCATTTACCTCAATTTCTCGATTATTAAGGCTCAGTTCGTGACAATTTTGACGCCTCAGAAATTCCCGAGCACTAATTTATCACTTTAGCTTGACTTGGTATTTGCCTTTAGTGTCCTTTTAAAGGACTACTCAATATCTGGCCATTCGGTGCACTTAACTGTACACTTGTGAGAGACGATGTACCACGCGACGCTGCCACCGGCCAAGTTTTTGCATAGCTGCTCTGGTGATGAGAATGCGTTTCTCAGCTGGCTAGCGACCACAGTATAATAGGTGAAAAGCGTTATGTGTCCAAAGTTTTCTGGGTACGGTGCACGGAGGAGACGTGCAGCCAGTGTGGCAAGAAGGTCACAGCGCATATCGGTTCGCCTGTCTATCCGCAAATTTATAGGCTTGTATAATTTATTCTCAAGAAGTCGCTACAGATGCCAGTTAAGTAATCTTCTACAATATAGGAAGGCTTACTTCTGTGAAAGCTGGCTACGCAACGCATATCAAATCACACGTGTAGTTGAATCGTCCATGTGTGACGCCATATCCGCGTTTTCCGGCCGTCCCAGACAGCTGGCGCAATTGCGCAGAAAAGTACACACATTACGCAGTCAACCGAGCCGATTTGCATCTAATGTCATCCGCGAGCCAATAGAGTGCGTAAATGAGAAGTGCCTTTTTAAAAGCGATGTGTTTCTTAGCGAACCTCGCCGGTTTTCGTGACCGTAGGTGCTGCGGCCTGGCTGTTCTATAAGCGAATAAGGTCAACCAATCACAGTGGAGAAAGCGCAGCCGCGCGGCCGCGCGCGCTTCTGGGTTCCTTGCACCGCCACCAGATAGCGCTCGCCTCCGCGCATCAGCGGCGGCGCCGGCCGTGCGGGAGAAAGCAATAAAATCCAGAGAGCTCGCCTTGGAGCCTCCGCGGCAGCGGCATGACAGTAGCCTCTCCACAATGTTTGAATAAAGCCTCCCGTGTAACTTTGTGCAGACATTCAATAAACGCAAAGTCGTGTTTCGACTCTTTATGCACTCACACAAAGATTGGATGTATACAGATTCCAACTCATTGGATCTGCTGTATTTATTTTGAAAAAAAAAATTCGTTTGTCACCTGTCTTGTGTTTCAGAGTAAAGGTTCGAAACGGAACAAAAATTACACAGTCGCATCGCACGGCTGATTTGAATGAAGGAGGCTTGAAGACTACCGTTAGCCACGGCGTTATGCGACAGTGCCGACAATGAGGACACTTGACAACACTGGTCCCACTATACCTAAATGTTCTCAAAACTACACCAGGCTGTCCTTCACCATACGAGTCGACCCAAATGCTTGTCCATATATTGGCATACAAAACATCGAGTGACATGCGCATTCTTGCATGACCAATGTGGCTGTATTCATTGCCTCTATGCAGGCCGCGTACTGATGACGCAGTGACACAGTTCGCGGTGCGCTCTCACTGGGAATGTACTGTGTCCATACCTAAGATACAGTGCGGTTTTTCTTTTGCCTATTTATTTGTCACAGACGGTCACCGCAAAGAGGCTGAGTAATCTTCGTTAACTAGCTAATGCCGGTAAAAATGCTGAAAACTGCGTAGTTAAATGAATTTGACAAACCACCGATTTCTTCGACAACACGTCGCTAACAGCTACAGACATCAGGAGTCGCCCGATTCGCATTAATTGAGCATTTAATAGCTCAAATTTGATAATTAACGCCGGTTTTACAGGTGAGGCTATGAAGCCAGTTGTCGCTCAAGGCATGCTCTTTTACTATAGAAATTATAAGAACTGCAGCACCCTTCCACGAAATATTCTCCCACATAAATGCACTAATAGATCGGTGCTCACTACAATAACGTACGCTGCTACAAGGCGAATTGCATGGTCCTACTTATCAACATGAAGAGTTGAGCGCGACGTAGAGGAATGTGCGTCGAGCGTTGTGTGTGTTGCAACGAATACTACCCAAAGCGTTTCTCGTACATTCTCTGGTAGCATTTGCATCGCGCAGAGATGGTAATAACTGTGCTCAAAAGAACTTCAGAACACGCACTCAGTCGAAAGAGCCCTCCCGAACATGACAAGCACCGATCTTCATGTTCGTGTGCTAAGTGCAGATGTTATACGTTGTCACATTAACTATATATGCTAGTTCTTTGCTATAATGCTTGGAACAACAAATGTATTTCGAGGCACCACAGAGTTATACTACACGGTCGTGCAAATTCAGCATTGTCCGCATTCAATATTGAAAGCGGAAGCCTACCAGACGAGCTTTCGCGGTTTGCAGTTCCACAGTGCGAAAGGGAGCTAGAAAAACAGAAGAGGATGTCACCTTTGTTTTTGTTTTTTCTTCTTTCTCTAGTTAAAGTATGTGCTCTATAACACTGTTACGTAATAGTTAAACAGTAATCTTGCTAATTTTGTCGCCATGCTGTGCGTATCACGCATTCCCTGACGGTCGCCACCACAATGACAGACTTAACTTACCTAAACGTAACTAAAAAAAATGTATCGATCTCCTGCAACTTCCACAATCTACACTATCTCATCTTACCTACAAATGGGCGGTGCGCTACCAGCAGAGTAAACAGAAACGAACGCTGGAAAAACAGAAACGAAAGAGAACGCAACTTAAACTCTATTACAGGAGGTCGTGGTGGGCCACCACACTTCTGCTGCGGGAACCAGTCGATGAGACTTCCTGCGGCTCCGAAAGTTCCGCGCGAGAGATTGAATCAGGCTCCAACTGCCTCACAAGGCTATAGCGAGGTGCGCGTGAGAGCGCAAGAAACGGACGCGTTCAAAACTTGTTCTGGCTTGTACGCGTCGATAGCACCCCCTTCCCCCCTTCCCCCCCTCGCAGTACCGAGCACGCGGGGACATCTTCCGAGCTCCTATGGAATAGGCGTACGCTCCCCTCGCCTCCCCTTCACGCTCGAGAATATACGGGACTGGGCGTCACTAGAGATGTCCGGATCAGGAGCGAACGACACCGCCGCCGCCGCCGCACGCCTCGACGGATCAAAGTGCAATCAGGCCGCTGCTGCTGTTTCGGCAGCCCCGACAATTGAACAGCGCAAAGAAAAACCGCTGGGAGATAGCGTACACGCATCGACCGCGCGAGTATAGCCCTCCACTTGACGGGTGCACACACGGCGCTTGCGAGAAAGCAAAGAGCTCTGGAACTTCTTTCTTTTCTTGTCTTGGTCTGTTCGATTTTCTTTCGTTTCTTTTTTTTTTCCCGGAGACAGGAGGGATCTGTTCCGTACACTCCACGGCCCACACCGTGCAGCTCGATCGGGAAAAGGGCAGCAGGCTCTCCGCGAAACGGAGGGAAGAGAAAAATTGTCGCATTAAAAGAGGGAGAAAGATTAATCACACGGTCGTTCGCGGCAGCTTCCTTCCTTGCGGCTTGAAGATGTAAAGCAAAAAAAAAAAGAATAAAAGAAGCAGAGACGGGGCTCTTACACCGGCGGCGGAGACGCCGCCGTCTCGAAGAAAGTAGCCCCGGAGAGAGCGCGCGCAGAGACCGAGGTGCGCGTTCTATTTATTTGTACAGCGCGGCGACGGAGATGGCGCGGCGTAACACTGCAGGGCCGCGAAGAATCAACACAAACGCAGCAGAATGGACGAGTGCGCGCGCACGCGAGGCTCGGAACGGCAGAGACGAAATTAAGTGCTCCCTCCTTCCACAATATAGAGAGACAACGGAATGAAAGAAGAATTAAGAATGAAAGGAAGCGGCGGCCGCCATCCCTCGGATTACTCGGAAGAGTCCTAGGAGGAAGGTCCTATATTTAGATTAACAAGAGGGCAATCTTCCCCCTGCAGTTCGATCCGTGCGGGCTTAACGTTCGTATACGCGTCCCGGGACGATTGCACCCGCGGCACGCCTGGTCTGGCCTGGATCAAACCGGGCCGATACAAGGCGGACTGCTGCACGCTGGTGCTGCTGCACGATGCTGCATGCTACTGCTTGCGGTGCCGACCATCTCAGTTGCGAATGCGAACCAACGGACAGCGCGGGGGGCTACCATTGCGCAGGTGGCATGGAAGAGATAGAGATAGGTTGGGATATATCCCCTGTGTTTGCTGCCACAGCACCCACTTCATTTAAGACATTGCACGCAAAAGACGGCGGGGAATGAAATTTCCTCCTCGGAGAAACGCCACAGATGGCCCCCTGATGGGTTCATGGTTCAAATGGCGTGCGTAACAAAAGAAAAAAGAAGAAAGAAGGAAGAAAAGGCAGATCGACATTTTGAACTTTAGAAGGATCCAAGGGTGCTTGGGTCAACCAGTATTTGAACACTAACAGCGCGGAAAAGCATTGCTCCGGTCTTCGCAGAAACAAAGTTGGTGTCTTTCTACATTGTGGCGCGTTAGGTTTCACATAAAAAACCGCAAAAAAACAATTAAGCAATGAAATAAGTAAAGGCACGCAAGTCTTGCTTGTAGCGTTGCCTATGGTTCACGAAAAAACAACAACAAAATAACAAGCGAGACAACACACAGTTGCAAGTTTCTGGCAAAATAGGATAAAGTATAAAAACTCATTAAACTTTATAGATCGAGGAAATACTACCTCACGCGCGGCTCAATAAGATCAAACGCAGCCATCAAGACGAAGTTACTGCACGTCGCTGGGTCCTTAATTCCTCGCTGCAAAGGCAGTCCGGCCCACGCGCGCTCAGCTTTCTCGCAATACGCAGCTGCTTCTCAGGCAAAGCACGCTTTACAGGAGACAGCGTCAGTCCGTCTTTTCTCCCGAGGCCGCGGCCGATACGGAACGTGATTCTTTTGATAAGTGGCAGTATGGCAACCCCAGAAGAAAAAAAAAAAGGATGGGCGCGAAAGAGCTGGCCGCAGCAGAAAACACAAGCATGAGAGCGTGAAGCGTGAAGCTATCACGTTGTGTACGCCTTCTGCGCTGAGCCCTAAGGTGAAAGTGGGAGAGAACGCAACGGGTTGCTGAACGTGGAACGCGTCGAGCCTTACGTCAATATAAATACAGCATCGAAAACTCAATTTACCCAGCTTCCTTTATTTTTAAGCCGAAGCAAAGAATGGAACGCTCCTCTCTTTCTCTCTCGTCTACTCCCAACGGTGTTCTCTCAGCGTTAACGCAGAACTACGATTCTGAATATGAACAGGGGATCCATGATAGTATGGTGCTTGTTGGGTAGGTTTCGTAAAAAAACTGCGTGCCGCCGCACAGTGTGCGTGTATCAGGTAACTTGATGCAAATAAAAAAAAAAACTCTGCATTCCTAGATAAATCACGTCGAAGGCATATTGTCAGATAAATGCCCTCATAGATACACGTTATCCAAGCACTCTAAATACGCATAACAAGGACAAATAACGAAGATAGCTAGTTAACTACTCGAACTACGTAATTATTTTTCAGGCTAATTAGCGCCAGATATATAAATGGCCGGAAACTTAGGAAGCTAACCATCGAAGCTTAATCTAAACCGGTAATGCAAATGCCGTACGCTTCGATGCTTAGCGTGGCAGCAAAATAAGTCCGAGTTTTGAGGCTCAACCAAATGCGCGCAATACAATTACTGGGCCTAGATTTAGCTGTTCCGACAAGTACTTAAAGCGAAAACTGCACGAGTAGTTCCTTTATAGAGCACAGACCACATACGCAGCAACCAAGTGGGGGAGGCGGGGGGGGGGGGGGGCTGGCGCTGAGAGAGAGAGAGAGAGAGAGCTCGGATTCACTGCCGTGGGTTAGTGGCCATACAGTATTTTGCTGCGCAATACAATGACATCGTGGCGGAAGCAGTTCCGCATGTTAGCTACCAAGATATCTGAAGTGCAGTAGCGCGCAGCGCCACAGATTTACGAGATAAACGGAATATTGAAAGATTATTCGCTGTTTAGGACATACACATTATTTACGGTTTAGGATACACAGTTTTCTAAAAGCGCGCACCGATCTTTTAGGAGAATGTTTTTTTTACATCTTTTTTAAAGCTCCGCTCGCACCCTCTATTCACCCGTCTATGCGCCTCATACATGTCTGTGCATATTTCTTACTGTGCGCTCGCAGCTACGAGCGCCAAAGACACGCGCAGACTCCAAAGTAAGAAAACACTGTCCGGCGGAATCGCCCCATAAGCGTGACGCCGACTCTCTAGGGATCTCGCGGCGTGTCAGGCGCGAAGGTCGAAGAAAGACGACGCAATGTATTCCCGCCTTTTTTAACGCGGGAAAAGTAGAAGCGCGAAAGGGCGGGGGGGGGGGGGGGGGCAAAGCAGAAAGCGGGAACGCACCTCCTCCCAAGAAGGGGAAAGCTTGATGCGGATACGGCAAAGCACAGGCTTCGAAAGGAACACAAACCAAACAAACAGAAGCGCGCGGAACGCAAGTGTATGTAGGCAGTAGACGATGTGTGTTTGGCTGCCCGTCGTTCCCGCTCGGAATACGAAACCTTTTTTTTTTTTTTCTCCGGATGGCGCAGCGTGCTTACTTTGTTGATTCCATCTCAGCCCAAAGAGTTTTCTTTTATCCGCTACCTCTCTCAAAGCCTGGTCGCCTTTTTCTATACGCCGCTTCGAAATCAAAGAAAGGCTCCAAGGAGAAACGCTTGCGCCTTAAGCTCCCGAGGCAACACGGTGTCGTTCGCGGCTCCTCGGCAAGCGAGTTTCTGAGTGGAGAGGAAATGCATGGAGTGTTGCGATGGCGAAAACCGAGGATGCCGCTGGGCGCCATTTCTATCAGTTTATTTCTCTACCGCCCCAAGAGCTGCTTCGACGAGTCCTGTTCTATAGCGACTCCAAACAGCAGACCGACACATCTTCGAGGGTGCGTGTTGCACCACTCGCTTTCGCAACCGGCTATGCTCGTTTCGAGAAAGCGGCTTTTCCTTTCTTTTTCTCTCTGCAGTGTGTTGCAAGCAGAACACGTCGCCAAGCAGCAGCACCCCTCAAAGATGAAAACTGCACATGGATGCCAGCGCACGGGAATGCGTTTCGGCACTATGTGGATGTTGCTGCGGCGGTCAAAGTGGAGTAACTGCTCTCACAGGCGCCGTTCGGTAGCACACCTCCAAAAATAAAAACATGTGCCCAATGTGCCTTAGCACATTCAAGGGCCAACGAAAAAAAAAAAACGAACGACAGCAGCGACTGGAGTTTTGCCGAATTCGACAAAACACGTTCAAAACACAGACACGTTCAGGCGCTTTCGCCGACTGTCGCGCCCATGGAGAGCAACCTGTCGCAAGGGCACACGGTGGAGCGCTGCGCAGTCTACATATAAAGCGTAAAACGTAAAACTCACGCACGCACTCACTCACTCACTCACTCACTCACTCACTCACTCACTCACTCACTCACTCACTCACTCACTCACTCACTCACTCTCACACACACACACACACACACACACACACACACACACACACACACACACACACACACACACACACACACACACACACACACACACACACACACACACACACACACACACACACACACGCACGCACGCACGCACGCACGCACACACACACACACACACACGCGCACTGTAGTATCCGCTTATCCGAGCTACGGCGTTGAGAATAATTTATGCCCCACTTCCCCCCGCGTCCCAGTTTCTTCCGCGAATGCCTCTCTCGAATTCACCGCGGCTGGACAGCGGGAATTCAAACAAAGCAACGCATCTCCGGCGTGGCCGGGAACGAGACTCCTAAGCGCGCGCTTTAATTTCCGAGCCTCGTCGCGAAGCGCAGACGGCGGGCGCCGAGCGTTCGCGAGATGTGCCCTCCGCAATAATCCTCAATCATCGGGAGCACAACGAGTGCGGACAAAAGGGGAGCGCGCAGCTTATATTTATGTCCGTTATTTACTCATCTCAGACGGCGGACCTGTCATGGCCCAGGCTGTAGTGAGTTATGTGGCCAGCAGGCTCAGCATTTTTGCGATGCCTGGCAAGCGGAATGCACGAGACAGGGAAAGAGTGTTGGCAGAGGGAGAGAACGAGTGGATAAAATAAATAGGCAAATCAAGCACCATATGGTTAAACAAGAAATCGAACGAACGAAGCAGTTCCAAAAAACATGTCGCGCAGAAACCGCCAGAACGCTTCTGTATACCCGGAAATGGGACTGGTGCTTTCCTGCTCTCTCGGACTTCATATAACGAATCCACACGAAGTTCCCGGTCGAAACCAAAGAGAGGGGAAAGGATACCAGACACATCGATTCGTGCGATTGTCGGGCAAACGTTGCCGAAGGACCACCGGATGGAATTCAATATCGGGCCGAGCAGCCTTTCCGCCGGAGCGTCCGACTGCACCCGTTGTACGCCTGGCTTCTCGGGCGAGCACAGCGTTGAGCAAACAACGTTAACAATAGACAGAGGGCAAGAAAGTTTGCTGCTGCTGAGAGACTCTAGCATGGAGCTTGTACACTTCCTCACTTTGTACTTTTATTCTTTCGTTTCTGTCCGGGGATCAAAAACGAAAAGAGAGTACAGGATGGCACAGAACATAGAGAAACAAAATTTCTCGTGGAATTCCGCAATCACAGCGGAATTTTATCCTTACTCTGCCGCTAACAAGACCAATATAGTTATCGAAGGCAGCGCGAATCGAGCAAAATGTAACGAGGCGGACACGATCGTAACGACATCGTGAGACAGTCGTCTCCGTCAAATGCGACCGAAACAAGAGCCTTGGAGACTCGCTGCTCATCACGATGAAGAGCGGGGGCGGTTGTGACCGGGCAAAAGAGGGGCGTCGTCGCAGGCACCAAACATCGCAATGACAAAAAGAAAGTGTGTGTGTAAGAATCATCGAGTACAGCGCCTATAACTAACGCGCGTTGCGCTTGCACGAGCAAAAGCGACACCGCGTGTGGTGAGATGATTGCAAGTTGAGGAAGGGGCGGAAAGAAAAAAGGAGCAGAACGATTGAAAACAGATGGCAAACAAACACGCGCGCGCGCGCGCACACACACACACACACACACACACACACACACACACACACACACACACACACACACACACACACACACACACACACACACACACACACACACACACGCACACACACACACACACACGCACACACACACGCGCACACACACACACACACACACACACACACACACACACACACACACACACACACACACGCACGCACGCACGCACGGACAGTAGAATAAGTATTATTGAGAGTGAATAGGCGGCATTCTTCATACTGAGCAACGTTCCGTGATGCCTGTAATATCAAGGAAGAGAGACGTGCACCACGCGCCTCACTAAGAAACTCGTACAGCCAGGTACTTACATCACCAACGGACACGCGCGCATACACACGGATGCGTAGGAAAACGCTAAAGGCGAAGGACACACGCAATATTGCGCGCACACAGTCACACGCCACGCGGTAATGACACAGAGAAAAAAAGAAGTACCACGCTGAAAGAAGGCAGAAGGAGCACGCCCTTTCCGCCACGCTGGGCAAAGCGGCCCTCTCACCCTCCCCGGTGGCCGCTCCACATAGAGCGCGCGGCAGAGAGCATTCGGCCGAGCGTGGCCGCCCCTAACGGCACCCCGGAGGACCCGGCTCGTTGGGCTCCGACGACGATGCGAGGAGAAGAAGACTCAATTAGCAGACGCTCCCCCACCGAAACGCGGTCCTCGGCGCGGGCTATGGGACGACGAACACCGTGCGGCGGATGCGCTCTGCCCTCCTCGCTCGCCGCCCGGGTCGTATACAGATTGCACTTAGAAAGTCATTAGGCGGCACGTGATTACGACTACTAATCAGACTAACAAGTAGAAGATAAAGAAATGAGCGCAGGTTTAACTTGTACTACATGTTGGAACTCGGCTAGCTGAGACGAGCTCGGTCGTTCAAACCAAATAAAAACGAGAAGAAGCGGCTAGTTCGCGACGAGAAAGACAGATGATAGATGCCTGTGATGTATGCATTCAGTGTAAAGCGTTACTGATTTTTGCGCTGAGTGTTGAGCTTTTCCCCTCACCGGAGATGACAATAGACGACAGAAAGCTATTTACGGACATAATACCGTTGTACGGTATTTAAAAAAAAAACGAAGAAACAAAATCTCGAACCGTTCGTGACTCAATCTCGACCCTTTAATTTATGCTTTCAAGCGCATGCGAGACTGCAGCTGCACGCACAGCAGCACGGTCTGTTTCTATCGCCAGCTACAGCCTGTTTCATATTTACTACCTGTGGATACGGTGCAGAAACTATTGCGTACATTTTGTTATAATGTCGCATCCCTCCAACGATAAATGCGGCAGCAGTAGGCTTGACCGAGGCGTAAAGATTTAAGGACAGTAAAGTAAACATAAATAAAAGTGCTATGATGATTGGTAAAAGGAAAATTGGTGGCAAAAAGGAAAAAATAACAAGCAGTGAAAAAACTTTCTACGATTAATAAAGTGGCTTGGAGTATAAATACATTCATTAATTCAAGTGCCCCCGAAAGTTTTCATGAGCGAGCTTGGTGGTATTTCTATCACCCCGTTTCAAAGGAAATGCTCATGTCATCATCGCCGCCATCATCATCGTCGGCATGTCTATCTGCTGCAAAGAAGCTTTATAATTTTCCTCCATTCTCTTCCTAGCATTACGTACCGCCAAATGAATATCCAGGCAGTTTTCCCTCGAACTAGAGTTAAGGGCCCTCATAATCTTACCATGCTTTTCGCAAGATAAACCCCTTATTTTGTTATTTAGTAAAGTTATCTGTGACTAGTGAAAAACGTACAGCAGAGAAGACGAGGTCGAAAAAACGGTGCACATAAGAATATTACCCTCCCTCCCTCTTCCACTTCCTGTGTACACAGTTCTATTTCTCGTTCCTTTATTGTTATTTTTTTCGAAGTACGTTCAAGGCAAAGAGCTCGCTGTACTTTGCCGAGAGGCGCCTCAAGAAACTCCTGCAAGCAAAAGGATCTGGCTAGTACACCTCGATTTATCTAACGAAGACGGCGCTCCTGACAAGCGAGGGGTCACCACGAGAAAGAAGCCCGCAGTCAAGCACAATCGCGCCGTCGTCTCGTCGAGACTCGGCGACCATGGCGGAAACGCAGAGCCCGCAGGAAAGACGACTCGAGCATCGCGAAGAACGCAACTTTGCCCGCGCGGCTGACCATCCGGCCGCAAGAGAAATCCCCTTCCACATCCCACGCCACCCTTTCCCGCCTCTTCATCCCTGCGGGCGAACGGTTCCGTCTCTCTCTCTCTCTCTCTCTCTCTCTCTCTCTCTCTCTCTCTCTCTCTCTCTCTCTCTCTCTCTCTCTCTCTCTCAGTCAGTTCCGCATTCGGCTCTGTTATTGCTCCGTCCGTCAAGCAGCAAGAGATAATTAACCGAGCTTTCCTTCTTTCCGTACAGTCGAACGTGCGGCGGATATTAGTATGAGCAGTGCATCGCAGGTAATTACGAATCAAGCGCAGAGCCGCCGCAGAAGAAACGTAATTGGACGCTTCTTGTCTGAGCTCTTAATTAAAAAACTGTTCCTGTCCTTTCGATGGTGCCACTTGGAGAAGTGGGGACGCGATAAAAGTTAAGGCGCCCTCGCTCCCTTACGTCCTTTCGCTGCACTCTGTCCCTTCCATTTGCCTATCCAGAAAACGAAGCAACTGCAATACCTATTCCTTTCATGTAAGATCAGAGTGGACGGAGAGACAAAGACAAGCGAACAACGAGCGAACGAAGATCGAGACATCGGCCTGACGTAAAATAAAGTGACGTTGTTGCTGGACGTCGCCTTCTTACAACTGTCTGACAAAAGCAGCTTAGACAGATGGGAAAAACTCGAAGTGACAAGGCAAACGTAGCGTAAGACAAGAAGAAGGAGAAGAAGCGTAACGATATGAAACAAGCTGCCGACTGGCCGCCGCGGTGCTTCCGAGTTGTTTTCTGCGGTGTTACGAAAGACAGTGCACCTGAAAGAGGCTTTATTTTCTTTCTCGTATTGATTCGTGGGACCTGGCTTTTAAAATGGAAGCGTCCCTTCTTCGATCAAAGCGAATTGCTGTTTGAGTGGGAAAGTGAAAACGACGGGTTTAAAAGCCTGCTCACGAAGGTACCTCCGCTGCCGATGCGACAGCGTTAAGTGGATTGTTGCCAGACGCCTGTCCCTGCTGTTGTCGTTAAGACAATACCTCGAACAAAAAAAAAAAACTAAAACGGAAATATACAAGACAGAGCTGTAGAATGCGGCCTCCGGTTCCTGCATGTTATCTTGCAACACGTTCACTGTTATTTCAATTTTCAGTCTCTGATTTTTTACTCAAACCCTTTCACTAAATGTCACGATGTAAACGGAGATTATCTGCAGCATTGACGATGATATATATATATATATATATATATATATATATATATATATATATATATATATATATATATATATATATATATATATATATATATATATATATATATATATATATATATATATCAGTTTCGCATTTCCAATTATCAGTGCTTACGCATCTGGTCGAGGTCAAAAAAGACCGTTCTATCCAGACGAGCTGTACAAAAAAACATGCTTACTACTTCAAACCGTAAGTGGAAAAACCAGAAGGAAACAGGTCATATTTATTCAGCCCAAAACACTAAAATGAGGCACCAACAAGTGATGTTATATCACAGTTAGCGACAGTGTGTTATCTTCAGATGAATCAGTGAAGCACACGCGGCTTCTCGAGGCTCTCCGACACGCGATTCGAGGCACATTAAAGAGGGAGAAAACCAAAGTCATTTAGGTTAGGCGAAGAAAGTGCAACATTGTAAAGGACCTGTGCCTTACACAGATCTCGGCGCTCCCATAAATCACTGTCCTTCGTCCCCATCATTGTACTTAGGGTCGCACAGCGCAAAAGCTAGCTTCATGTTTATCGATTTATTCTTGTCTTCTCGTCAACAGTGCTTCTTTTCGAGACGAAACCATGCTTGCTCGATTGCTCGCTCGCTCCCTCCCTCCCTCCCTCCCTCCCTCCCTCCCTCCCTCCCTCCCTCCCTCCCTCCCTTCCTTCCTTCCTTCCTTCCTTCCTTCCTTCCTTCCTTCCTCCCTCCCTCCCTCCCTCCCTCCCTCCCTCCCTCCCTCCCTCCCTGTCACACTCACTCACTCACTCACTCACTCACTCACTCACTCACTCACTCACTCACTCACTCACCGACCCAGCCATTCTACAGCTCACTTTTCCTTCCAACGCGCCGCTCACTCGTTCACCTACTCCGTCTCACAAATCCGCTAAAGTCCCGCGGACGACGCCATCTTAACCCAGCAGCAAACGACAACGCTGCTGTACGTGATTGTTACATTCTCCTGAACAACCCGAGAAGACCAAAGGCCACGCGCCAACTTCGGTTTACCGGAGCTACGGGAGCCAAATCACTGCAATAGCGTCACACAGCGCGCGACTAGCACGAACACCTATACGACGGAATCGAGATCATATATATATATATATATATATATATATATATATATATATATATATATATATATATATATATATGCCTCCGAGCAAGATTCAACTTCAGCGCACCACATCAACCGCGCCACATCAAGTTGACCGGACGGACGCGTTGACTCCGCAGAAAACTAATTACGCGGCCCGCTGGTCTGCGCTGCTACGGGTCGCCCGCAGGCATCGAAGCAAAAAACTGAAGCAAGAAGAGAAAGAAAACAAAAGAAGGAACAACGTGAATGTGGTCTCCAGATTGTTTCCTTTTTTCATTCTTTCATCACGGCTGCTCGACGCGACAGAACCGGGATAGGATGAAATTGATTACACACGTTGCGCTTTTCAAGTGTGGCCTAATCCGCCTGAAACCGCAATGAAAGAAGATAATGCAAAATAAAGCAAAATATTCAGGTCGAGGCGTGTGAGAGCGCTCAGAAAGCGATGTTCGCTCCAAGGTAAAGCGAAAAATTCCAGTAAACGGTTGATAACGAAATCTGACAGTTCGTCAGAAACGCCACCTCGCGCCTGTTCGTCAAACTAGTCAAGTCCGGCTGTAGGCAAACACAATGCGACAGCGCCGTCAAAATGCATCCTTGCAATTACACTGGACAGTGAGCGTCAGGATAGTGCTTGGCAACTAAATGTGAAAAGCAGGGCGTCTAAATGGTCTCGTCGGTTATCCATGGTTTCTTGCGGGTCATAGATGTTTGTCTTGCGCGCCGCTTTCCCAGAACTATTAAAGTTAAAATGGGAAATAATTGTCTGAAGATAATCTACTACTAGCGTTTTCAAACGCACCGTCTTCCCCAAAAAACACCAAGGAGAAAACAGGACCTCCCCCATACTAGATAAGCTCGACTATCCAGCACCAAATAAATATTTTCTGACAAAGCTACTATTAGGGACGATGCATCTTACATAAGCCATCATTCTAGGCAAGTGAAACGACAATGAAACAGAAAATTGAGCATCGTGTATTGTATATGATTGAGGGCAATGAACGTAACGAACAAAACCGCCTCGGAAAATACGCAACACAATTCTTCCCTCATCAAAATACCTCGCGCCAACCTCAAGGACATGCGAAAGTAGGTCACGTAGCCACCGGCAATGTGACAATATACGATCAACAGTCTAACGTAACGGCAGCACAGAGAAAGGGGAGTGGAGGTGCAAGAAATATAGCTAACCTGTAGCGTTTGCACATAACACAGCGTACGAGACCAACGCTTCGGCAGAGAGAACAAACAAATCGTCTTATAGGCGGGCGACGAAGACTGAAGCTAACACATACGATGCGGATATGAGGGGGCAGAGCAAAAACAAAGCAGCCGAATCTCCTACCGCCCGGAGCATAAATAATAGCCGAGTGCGGCTTAAGACAGCTTACGCAGACTCAATATCAGCCATTAAACGCTGCAACAGACTTCTCGTCTACAGCAAACACACAGGCCAAGCTTTCTTTATTAGACAAAGCCCCCGGAAAGCACGCCTCTCCCCGCGCTTTCCGGCTCGGCAGGAAAGCACGCTTGCCGTGTTTGCCCAGCGTTGGAGCGGCGGCGTTTCGCTGCCGGCGACGAAAGAAGGTTGCGCGGCTGTAGGAAAAGATGGTACGGGTGGTCGTGGGGGGCACCGCTCGAAATTGCTCCCCGGAATCACCTCTCCTAAGCCGCGCCCTCCTTTCATCTGGGGACGCAAGACGCTCATTGTAGGCTCCATGACAATAACCGTTGGCAACAGCAGTTATTTTCTGCTTCTCTGCATACATACGAATGTTCCTGCACGGACACAAGAGCTCATTCATACAATTTCATTAGCCGGGAGTGCACCGCACACTTTATTATCATTGCTTCGGTTCACTTTCACGGGTTGGTTTCGAGCAAAGTGAATGCTTCACCGGCACGGCACTAGAGGAAACCCATTTTGGCGAAATAAGGCCGGGGGAAACAGTGATACCGAGCCGCAGTAGAAACGTTCTCGCGCACTCGAGATACGGTGTTTCTTGGCATTCAAAAAGGCGCCGTAAATGGTAGGTGCGAGTCACCCTCGCGAAAGAAACCTCGACGCAAAGTAAATGAAGAAATGGAGAGGGAAAAAAAAGAAGAAAAATGAAAACGAGGGGCGCGAGTCGTCGTTCTCGCCTTCATGCAAAACGAACTCGCCCGAGCGATGTTGTAAATCATTTCGCCTTCGACGGCCTCGACGTGACGGAGAGAGAGAGAGAGAGAGCAGAGATGGGGTTGGGGAGTTTGAGAGAGCTGCGTTCGCTTTTGAAATGAAGGTGCGGTTCATAAACTGCGCTGCTCGATCAAACCAGCACTTTAGAACGCCTCATTCGACATCACTCCCTTCTGAACCCTCCCTTATTCTCGCGCGCTTCATTTCCCCTTTTTCCTGACGCCCATTTCACGCGCAGAGCGTTATTAAGATGTCATAGGCGCTACAAACTATTACTCGTGCCACGAAGCACCCTTTCTTCTAGATTTAAGAAGAAAGAAACACGTAAAAAGGAACGAACCAAGGTCATGCAAGTAAAGGATGCACGCAACTCGAGAGCGCCAAGAGAAAGACAGCCGGGCATTTTTTTCTTCTTTTTCCTTCGAAGAACGGGGCAGGCAAGATTGATAGGCTTGATGCGCAATTTTAGCGAAGCAAAGCTGTATTTTGCTCCTAAACGAGCACGGAAGGTCAGGCGCCGGAGACTGACTTTCTTGCAAGGAATGACAGGCTTATAACTTAATAAACCGTGAAAAAAAAGGACCCATCAATTGGTAACACAAATAAATACGGACATAGATGACAACTCTGTGGGTTACAAGCAGCCGTCGCTGAAGCGTGTCCGAAAAAATACTTTAAGGCTACTGTTTCTTGGGTGAGTGGCAATTCATGCTAGAAAACAACCAGACTCTGGGTAAGGCATACATTCGCTGCCGTATGCGTGTTTATGTGTCTTAGCAACCATCCGTGTCCTCCAGCGCATCTCCGCATGGCGTGCCCGAAAACATGATGCCTATTTTAGATGTCGCGCAATTCGAAGAATTATGCAGTCATTTCACTGAAACAAACTTTGAAAAATGGAAAAGAAGACCGTGTTGCCATGAAGACGGCAGCAGGCGGCAGCAAACCACGAATCTGCTCTAGTCGAAGGAAAGCTTTTTGTCTCCCCTAACGACACTGCCAAGGCGTAGGGAGTGGGAACAACCGCAGCTGGCCCCGCATATGAAGTGTTTGAAGACTTTAACTGAAGCCGCGCGATTTTCCCTTTGTGGAGCCCGGCAAAGGAAGCAAGCTAATCAGAGAGGTACAGCCTGGATCAAATGCAGGGGCCAATTCAATAGATTACCATAAAACTTAGCCCATGATTTTTTGAGGGTGCAGTACCTAAACGTTTAAGCAAGCTTTTAGACAACCGATATAATCACACCTCAGTGGATGCTTTATCTCTGCGGCTTAAAGTGAAATTCGCCTCACCAAAATTAGCCAACATCTACGCAGATTATTCAAACTTATTAAGTGGCACAGACTTCCCGGCCACGCAGCATGCAAAAATGGTCTTTCACTGCAGTCGATACGTAGTACGTGTTGCTATTTAAATTTTTTGTTTGAATATTATATATAAATGTAGACGACTTTACGAGTCCACACGCGATGAACCGTGAGACGTTTCATAAAACAAAGTTTATGCATTTTGCAATATTTCTAAAATTAGTGCGCAGAATTTGTAATACCCCCTATCTCATATTCCTTCGTTGCATTCGCCTAAGCGCTTTTTTTTTCATTTTGCTACTGCTGCAAGGTTGTTTACTAGTCCACAGATTTCTTTTCTTATTCTATCTCCTGTTTCCCTTGTATTAGTATTACTATATCTGTTGTTAAATGCTACCGGCGCTAACCTGACCCCTCCCACAGCGAGTATTTGCCATTTCAAGAGGTTGTCGACGACGACGGTGAAGACAACCGGAACCGCACTCGTATCTAGTTACCTGTCGCCTAATACTGCTGAATTTCTGCTGCATTTAACGCAGCGGAGCCTGTCTGCTGCTGGCCCGATAGACACATCGCAGCCACTGCTGCGTAGCAAGTTCTTTTTCATTGTTTCTTCGACCCTAGGAAGACGAAGAGGAATGATTCAGAAGTACGGGCCGCAGACAGAAATTGCCTTTCTGTCTTATCTTCCTTCTTTTCTTTTAATATTTAGCCTTCGCTGGAATGACCAGACGTCGAGAGGAAAAAAAAGCGGGGGGCAGGGGGGGGGGGGGGGGGGATTGCCGGGGTT